>NC_069502.1:130655667-130750667 GCF_027579735.1 Bombina bombina | reverse complement strand
CATTTGTAGTTTATTATGGCTACACTGTATAATATTCATAATCTGAAGTTCTATAAAAAAGGTTGATGTTCTTATATATTTATAACTCTTAATTAAAGTAATAAACCAGGCATTTCTTTCTATTCATGATTGTTTAGTATAACAAAATTAAACAACTTTAAAATTCAGAATCTGGCCATAAAAAATATATCTTTGTATTTTAGGTTTGGCTCTTCAATTAAAACAGCTTGAGGTCCAGAATCTTTTTTTATTTTTTTATTATATCTTTATTTTTTATTTGCCATACAGAATATAATTCAGTTATAATTTCACTACTAGTATAACATATATTCATATTACAACAAGTAGTAATTCATTAACATATATTTGCGATTCCAAATAATACATACATCCGTTGGCCAATCAGAAAAGGAAAAAAAAGAAAAACTATGTTCAATACATAAGTGCACTTTTTCTCACGTGACACTTAGAATTTCTATATTACAATCATTATACAAAATATAGCAATTTTCTTAAATAAACTAAAAACCTAAATAACCATAATAACCGGAAAAGAAAAAAAAAACAAAAAACAATTCTCTCTCCCCTTTCTCCACGGGCCTCGTCTCCCTACCCCTCCTCCCCCTGTCACCTCATGCTGTTTTAAAGGATATTAATTATTTGTAATAGCCAGCTCAATATAATCCGTGCCCATGAACGGGGCAATTAATTGTCTCTGAATTTCTATTGGGAAGTTCTTAATTATTTTTTCACATTTATAAAAGAAACTTCTAACTTGAGATTCTAAATTGACAGATGTATCAAATTGTTCCATAATTAATAGTTTTTTTTAAGTTTTTGGATAAATTCCTTAATACTGGGGACTTTTTTAGATTTCCAGTGTTTTAATATCAGTAGTCTACCAGTTATAATTATAATATTTAATTAGCAAATATTCTTGAATCTTAAAGGGACAGTCTACACCAGAATTTTTATTGTTTAAAAAGATAGATAATACCTTTATTACCCATTCCCTAGTTTTGCACAACCAACACAGTTATATCAATATACTTTTAACCTCTGTGATTATCTTGTATCTAAGCCTCTGCAAACTGTCCCCTTATTTCAGTTCTTTTGACAGACATCCATTTTAGCCAATCAGAGCTGGTTCACTGGAACTCCACATGCGTGAGCACAGTGTTATCTATATGACACACATGAACTAACACCCTCTAGTGGTGAAAAACTGTCAAAATGCCCTGAGAAAAGAGGTGGCCTTCAAGGGCTTAGAAATTAGCATATGAACCTCCTAGGTTTAGCTTTCAACTAAGAATACCAAGAGAACAAAGCAAAATTGGTGATAAAAGTAAAATGGAAAATTGTTTAAAGTTACATCCTCTATCTGAATCATGAACGTTTATTTTGGACTAGACTGTCCCTTTAAGTGATATTAACTATAAAACCATTTCAAAAGCTCAATCCTGGGGGCGTGGCCAGGCAGCAACCAAAATGGCCACTAAAACAAGAGCTTGCAGTAAAGCCTGAGATAATAACCATGTATCTCAAGATTTCAGCAGCATCCATGGATCCATTATACCTACCGGAGCACTTAACACTATGGTGTATTCATTAATGCAATATATAATATGTACCTGATCTATGAGCCCTGCACTGGATGACCAAGATCTCTTACGATATCTCCAAAGACCTTGGCACCTTCCCCGGTAACCCGGACTACGCTGGTTCTAACTATTTACTGCTTCTACCTAGCCGGACGTAACCATTTGGGACATGGAGATCATTATTCAATCCCATCTACAGAAACTGAGCAATTCTCTAGATGCTCATTACATTGGGCTCTACCAGCAAATTAAGAGCTGTTTTGGTGCCATTACACATGGTTTAGACGCTGAAGAGGACAACCTCCGTTCCACCGCCTCAGAAACTGTAAACTTTGTCCCTGCTGAGGCTCTCAATCAGCTGGAGCTACGGAGCCATTTATCGCAAGAGGACGGCGTTGTAGAAAAATTCAGTCACGCCGCGTGTGAGAACACAGTTTCCAGCATATTCATAAAGAAATATGGCGAGCCAAGAGCAGCTAACTTTAACAAGTTGGGGAGCTGTCAAGGAGGAATTGGCTCACAATATGCGGAAGGAGAAATGGATATCAACTTGGATGGTGGCTGCACTTTACCTGATACACCATCTATAAGGACAGTAAAAGGTCATGGCTGTAGCTGCACATTTGCTCCCCTAATTTACAAGTGTCTTAAATATGCTCAAGAACCTTTGCATCAGCCACTACAATCTCTCAGAGGTAAACGGAAATCCAGGTCTGGAGTAGGGTAAATCTTAAACCAGATGATATTTTATCTTGCATGCCCACTGTTTGCTCCTAAGTGTTCCCTTGCATGGCCATATGACTGTTTCCTACGGGATCCATGATGAGGACCTGTTACTAAAGTTCTACTTTCAGATTCTGTACCCACCCGAATCTACACTGATTTTTTATTAGCATTGTTTTACAAGGGACATGCAGACTCCAGTGGACTATACAAAAGTTTAGAATATACATGTTACTGGCATTCTCTAGTCTACACCTGAATGATTTTACTAACCCACAGTTCTCTCAACGTTTTACGTTTTATATTTATGTGTTGTTCATCGGTTATGTTGTTTGAGTCTTGTGTCTGAACTCTTGAATTTCTTTTTTTTTTCCTTATATAACTGAGCATGCTCTATCTACCCTTGCTGGTCCATACATTTGTGCCTTAGCTCCATATAACTGCTGATTATGTACATGTCTACATATACCACTTGTTCTTCTTTTTTTTTACTCCGCCTACTTACAACTGCAGACTATCCATTTAGCACTTAGCTAGCCTTGGGCCCCTGGCACAGACAAGTATCATTCCATTATAATTACTCCTCACATTAAATATGTGAATAACTGGAGGGATAACTCTTTTAGATGTATAGGTATCTCACTTAAATGTTAAAGGGGTTAGGTCGACTCCACTGTCAGCGGCCGAATTGGTGGATGTAGGGTCTGCTATCTAGGTTTATGCATTACTTGATGAAGGGAGCCTACTAGAATTTCCCGTTTCCTGACTTCAATATCTCTCAGTCATAATATCTCATGAGCTCTCTCTCCTCCGTTCATTTCTTTTAAATGCAGGGCTTTTAAGAGGAGTCACCTTCTACAGAGCAACCCATATTTAACCTTCAGGGTAGGTTTCAGTGAGCTACCCATCAACACCCTGCTCTTGGGCCCCCCATGACAACCGTCAGATACTTACTTATAATTTTAACAACCTTCAGTAGCATTCAATCTTACACTCCACCCTTGGTGTAAGTAAACCTCTAACTAACAGATACCTACACCCGATCAACACACTAATTTATAATATCACTATTATAGGGCTTCTTGCCCATAGTCATAGCTTAGCTGGGTCCAAGAGGAGTCCTTTACTTACCTGGGGAACATATACCAGAATAACTGAGATTTTAGTTACGTCTACCTGCTCAGTGACTTGTCATCTTTGTATATGCTCGTTAAGAGTTAGATAGCGGGCAATTGTATTATATGTTTACCGCACTTCATAAAGGTACTTACTGTTAATATCTTCTAGGCAATGACTCACGTGGCTATGTATTGATATGTAACTCGCATTTTGGACAATAGATTATGGTGTTGTTTATTCTCTATGGGTTAAGGTTGCTCATGCCGTGTTGCTTAAATGTGTGTTAGCTTTCTAAATTATGCATGTCATTGGCTGTATACTGACTCCAAGAGAAAACTACTGGCTTATAAGCCTCATTATAATAATAACATTCACAACCCCTGACCACACCCCTCTCTCCCCCCTTCCCCCTCCCTTTTAACTCTCAAGCAGCTCTTGTCTGCTGATATTCCCCCAAATCTTTATTTATTTTATTCACTATTACATGCTAAATGATGACCCTATCAAAAAAGAGATTTCTCTAAGCTCAGTCCACTTATTCATTGGTTGATCAATAGATACGTCCTTAATATTCCTATAATTGAAAATGTTTGCCTATATCCTTATACATAGTCATAGATTCTCATATATAGAGGGGTCTTTTTTTTTCTCAGGTGCTTATTCATCAATATTTTCTCTATTCCCTTCAAAGGAATCATCACAGACGTACATCTCATAAGGTGCACAAATTTATTGTATGACTTATTTTGTACTATGTCAACCTGTACATACTACATACACTCACTGTCATTGTAACTGGACAAAAATTATGTATTGTAATTGTCTAACATCTCAATAAAAATATATTTAAAAAAAAAACTCAATCCTTATAAAATTATTTAAATGGTACATCCAGAAGAGCATTAAAATATTGATCCTCTGGTGGCATACAAATTTGATCACCAAAGACTTCTGTGTCCATTTGACATTTTTAATGGGCACAATAGCAGAAATTTGTGAAGGAGCTTAAATCCTGTGGGTAATCAAACTGCAGAAATTTCAATTCTAATATGCTGTAGCAGAAGACTTCTTTTATGCATGGAACAATCTGAAAGGTGGAATAATTAACTGCTGAAACATTGCAAGCCTGAGAGATCCATCTATGGAATGAGATAAAATATTAACATTTGAAAAAGTAACAAAGGAAATGTCACCGCCTTCCTCAGTAATTGGTGCAATGGTCTTTTTGGTCAGCACAGCCACATATTAAAATTAGCTTTTTCTCTTCTGATTGTGATTGGTGAATATGAGAAATTTAAAAAATCTAATCAGTTTGCAGTCCAAAATCTAAGATAAGGCACCTATTAACTGCCTCAACCATAATGAACACATTGCTAAGATGGCAGACATCTTGTTGTTGGCGTTGAGATTAAAGGGACACTGAACCCATATTTTTTTCTTTCATGATTCAGATAGAGCATGCAATTTTAAACAGCTTTCTAATTTACTCCTATTATCAATTTTCCTTCATTCTCTTGCTATATTTATTTGAAAAATAAGGCATCTAAGCTAAGGAGACAAAACATTTTTTGTTCAGAACCATGGACAGCACTTGTTTATTGGTGCTTTCCAATCAGCAAGGACAACCCAGGTTGTTCTCCAAAAATGGGCCGACATCTAAACTTACATTCTTGCTTTTCAAATAAACATACCAAGAGAATGAAGAAAAATTGATAATAGGAGTAAATTAGAAAGTTGCTTAAAATTGCCTGCTCTATCCGAATCACGAAAGAAAAAAAATTGGGTTCAGTGTCCCTTTAAGCAATCTATTAGCAGCTTCTATATAAAATAAAAATGTCTTACCTGTTCCAAATTTGAAAGAGTTATCCAATTCTTGCTGTCAATGAAAAAATACATAGCAATAATTCTGTGCAACATTTTTATCACCTCCCAAAGCAGCAAGGTGCAAAGATTGATTCAGTTAGAAAAATATCTGAACATTTTTCAACACACATTTAACAGTTTTTCTGTCTTTGTTAATGGATCCATAAATAATTTCTTGAGGGCACCAGAAGCAGAAAACTGCTCACTATAGCTTGGTTCCCACCTAACCAAGCATTAGTTAGCCTTTTAATGCCTAATGGAATATATATACATACACACACTACATATATTTATATATAGGTATGATTCACTGTTTTTAAGTACACCCTGTAATTTTAAAATATACCACTTGTTTTTAAACATACAAAATAATTGCATCAAAAATGTTATAGGACTGCTTCTATTTACAATTACCCTTCTCAATTCATTAACATTTAGGAATTTACAAAAATCGGAAATGGCAAAATAAAGTGTAACACTTGTCATTTTATAATGGGTATTTCATTGTGTATTTGGAAATTTGTATGTCCTTTCCTGATTGGGAATGAGCATTATTAAATAATACTTTTTGTTTGTGGGTGGCTAGTGATACAAGAAAACTGTATTATCTAGATAACCCTAAATGCATTCTTGCCCAAGGAAGCAGATCATAAGGGATTAGATGTATTTTTTCAAGTGTTCAGTGTCTAGAATTTTTAAATATATTAATGCCAGTTCACTTAGCAGGTTTTCTTTTTAATTATCAAAGCAGCGTTTAAGTGGATCTGTGAAGACTTTTTCTTCATTTAACTTCATCTACGATGTCACTATATTAGAATTAAAAAAAAAAATATTAACTGAACTTTTAATTAAGTGTATTTGAAATATTATTGAAGCCATTAAAAGTCTGCTATTAAAATATCTATATACAACTTTACTTTCCATAACACAACGCTTATAATTGCAAATTAATGTTTTCCCCAAATAGTCATTAAAAGTATAATGACTTGAAAATCTTTGGCTTTAGATACCTACTCAAACTTCCCAACATTGCATTAATGAAACATTAAGCATTAGCAGTAAGGCATAATATATACTGCTCACGTTAATACATTTTCCTAAATGCATCAGTTTTAAATTCTCATCCTTCTTCTAGTCAAAATTAAAAGGACATTAAACAGTTTTTTTCTAACATATATGCATAAGAAATGATTAATTGCATTGCAAAAGCTTGGCATACTAAATAATCGTATCTTATAATTATCTCATACTATGAGGCCTATTTATCAAATGTCTGTCGGACCTTATCGGACAGACATCGCTGAATGCGGAGAGCAATACGATCTCCGTATTCAGCATTGCACCAGCAGCTCACAAGAGCTAGCGAGCAGCGGTCTTATGACAGCTGCTTCTTAACTTCGGGGTTAGATTGCAGCATCCACTGCTTGATAAATCTACCCCAATGGGTTCAGCCAATTCCCAGCAGTGCATTGCTTCTCCTATAACAAAAAATGCAAAGAGAATGAAGCAAAATTTGCTAATAGATGTAAATTGGAAAATTGTTTAGAATTGTACACCCTGTCTATATCATGAAAACATTTTTTGAGGTCATGTCCCATTAAACCAAACATGAATTCTGATAAAGTGGCTTCATTGTAGAAAAAAATTTGCAGACTGATTTTTTTTCTACTGGTTAAATTTTTTTAATTGTAAGAATCGATCTAATGTCTTTCAATACTAGATTCTCTGCATTACTCAAAATGTACATAAGTGAATGTTCCATAATATACTTGAGATTAAAAACAAATGAAGTTGTCACTTTTACAGAACATTTTCCACAAAGAATATAAAAAGACAGAGCCGTAAAATATGATATTACAAATTAAACTGAAAAAAAACAACAACATTAAAATGCATAATTTATGTCATCTTGAAAAATTAATAACAACGGTTTCTTGTTATTGTTCATTGGATAGAATTTTTCTAACTCTGTTCAGCATTAAAACTTGCTCCAAGCAAAAAAAAACTCATAGAGCGGGGAAGGTATTTTCAATAAAATGTACAATGTTTTCTGCAACTCTGCAGGTTGCAAAACAGCCAACATCAGTTAATCTCAGCATCTAGAACAATATTGTAATTTTCCTTAAATAATAAAAAAAAAAAAAACAGAAAAGAAAAGAAAAAAGAAAAAGAAATACATTTCTGTATTCAGGTTCTTCTTGGCAGACAACATGGGAAAAATGACTTACTGTAAAAAATGTATATAATAGGATTACTCACACATATTTGTCAAGTATTTGACTAATATTTCAAACTTTTCTGCTATGCTTGTACAAGTTATACAACTGTAATTATTTTTCAGGCTACCAGAAGTTGAAATAAAATACTTTTTAGCTTTGTGAAATTGTGAGTGTGATAGTGGCAAAGTTTGATGGAGTTTTTTAACAGTATATTAAATTTACTTGTGGACAATTCATCACTTGTGAATTGTATTTGATAACCACAATCTTATCTACAGCCCTGGTCCTTTCTCTAATATATTCCTCTCTACAATATATGTCTTAGTAATATATACCTAATTTTAACTCAGTATTGTATCTAAAAGTGTTCATTTAAATACGCATTACAGGTTTTTGAAATATAGATTTTCCCATGATGAAAAATAAATATTCTTGATTTTATGCTTATAGGGCATCGTCCTTGTTAGCCAGTGAGATTCTATTCCATAGATGTTTATAATTAAAACATACACTTCCTTTTACTTTCAAAATCAAATCATTTTCAATAAATTAATTTTAAATATAATAAATATATAAAATGCTTCAGCCTGTGAGTGAAAAAAAATGTAACATGCTTCACATAAGTTGCAGCCACTCTTAGATGGACAAGGTTCACAGCCAGGAACTTGTCTGCCTGACATTACGGCAAGCAGGCATGTTTTAACATTGCCCAATGTCCGTATCTTAGAATGAATACATTAACAATAAGGATCATTACCGGTAATGGCAGGTATGTACCCGTATTTCAAGTCTGTGAATGCTAATAGGTTAAAAGATCTGATCTATATTAGTCAGAATTAAAATGTACTGTATACACATTAGTAATCAATGCACTCACAGTTACACAAGGATATGACCCAGCCAGTACGCCATCTGACACGTTTCGCTTGCCGCTTTCTTTAAGATAGCTTTTTTTTACCATTGCACAATAATTTACTTGTGCAGCCAAGCCCTACACAACCAATTGCACAAGGCTTGTCCTGTGAAGTCTGACCAAGATGATTTAACTCTGTCACCCTTGAAGTGGAGGAAAGGTGGACTAGTTCAAGTTTTAAGAAATCTAATACCTGAGGTAAATTAAAGGGATACTAAACCCACATTTTTCTTTCATAATTCGGATAGAGCATGACATTTTAAGCAACTTTCTAATTTACTCCTATTACCATTTTTTCTTCATTCTATTGGTATATTTATTTGAAAATCAGAAATAAAAACTTAGGAGCTTGCCCATTTTAGGTTCTGCACCTGGGTACCGCTTGCTGATTGGTGGCTAAATGTAGACACCAATCAGCAAGCGCTATCCAGGGTGCAGAAACATAAATGGGCTTGCTTCTAAGCTTTCATTCCTGCTTTTTTAAAATAAAGATGCCAAGAGAACGAAAAAACATTGATAATAGGTATAAATTAAAAAGTTGCTTAAAATTGCATGCTCTACCCGAATCATAAAATAAAAAAAATGGGTCTATATCCCTGTAAACATCAGTGCTATAATTAATGTAGCACACATCACACTAAATATAAATATTAACTATGGACTTTCATTTTTGTGCTCAACTTGTAATCTAGTATATGAATATATATATATATATATATATATATATATATATATATATTTATAGTGCCTCAATCACTGGGGGGGGGGGGGGGCAGGGTTGTAGGTCAATGTGCAGTCCATTCCTGTGTTTTGTCTGTGTCTAGGAAGATTACATGGGGCTGTGTTACCCTTGTTGTATCAAGCACGTATGACAGCTAGTTAGGGACCCAGGGAGGAAGAGACCTTGGCATGTTCCTGGGCCATTACCATTTAGCCAAACTAACTTTTCTATTTTGCTTTTAATCTAGCTGTATGTTTGTAAATTAATGCTAGATATTCTGTGCATTTAGTTTATATTTTTATTTAATTAAATTATTTGGGCTTTGCACCCATGCTTCATTTGACTTAGCTCCTTAAGTCACTGGGGTCAAATGCACCTCCCTGTAAGTGTTGGTGGGAGTTTTCTCAGTAAGTAAAAAAATGTAGGCGCACCAGAGACGTTTCGGGAATTACCCCTTAATCATGTTGCATAGAGGCCTATTTAACAAATGTCTGTCGGACTTGATCTTTAGACCGCTGCTCCATAACTTGTGTTTCTCACCAGAAACACGGCCCTTCAAGCTCCATATGGAGCTTGAAAATGGGCCTCCGTGTGTTAACAATGTGATTAAGGGGTAACTCCTGAATCATTGTGTTTTTTTCCTAGCCTGAGAATAAAATCCTTCTTTACTTGTTGAAAGTCTCTGGTGTGGCTACATTTATTTACTTTTTGAGTGGCTCTTTGATGTTGGCAGACATCTGTGGCCTGCACAGGATAATATATGGTGAGTGTGCTAGTCTTTATTTCTGTTGTGAGTTTTCTCAGTGGCATAGAATGTTTAACCACTCCTGTTTGAAAGTGGAGTTAATTTCCGTGTTTTACAGATAGATAGATACAGTGGGGCAAAAAAGTATTTAGTCAGCCACCAATTGTGCAAGTTCTCCCACTTAAGAAGATGAGAGAGGCCTGTGATTTTCATTATAGGTATACCTCAACTATGAGCGACAAAATGTGGAATCAAATCCAGACAATCACATTGTCTGATTTGGAAAGAATTTATTTGCATATTATGGTGGAAAATAATTATTTGGTCACCTACAAACAAGCAAGATTTCTGGCTCTCACAGACCTGTATCTTCTTCTTTAAGAGGCTCCTTTGTCCTCCACTCATTACCTGTATTAATGGCACCTGTTTGAACTTGTTATCAGTATAAAAGACACCTGTCCACAACCTCAAACAGTCACACTCCAAACTCCACTATGGTGAAGACCAAAGAGCTGTCGAAGGACACCAGAAACAAAATTGTAGACATGCACCAGGCTGGGAAGACTGAATCTGCAATAGGCAAGCAGCTTGGTGTAAAGAAATCAACTGTGGGAGCAATAATTAGAAAATAGAAGACATACAAGACCACTGATAATCTCCCTCGATCTGGGGCTCCACGCAAGATCTCACCCCGTGGGGTCAAAATGATCACAAGAACAGTGAGCAAACATCCCAGAACCACACGGGGGGGACCTAGTGAATGACCTGCAGAGAGCTGGGACCAACGTAACAAAGGCTACCATCAGTAACATACTACACCGCCAGGGACTCAGATCCTGCAGTGCCAGACGTGTTCCCCTGCTTAAGCCAGTACATGTCCGGGCCCGTCTGAAGTATGCTAGAGAGCATTTGGATGATCCAGAAGTGGATTGGGAGAATGTCATATGGTCAGATGAAACCAAAGTAGAACTGTTTGGTTGAAACACAACTCGTCGTGTTTGGAGGAGAGAGAATGTTGAGTTGCAACCAAAGAACACCATACCTACTTTGAAGCATGGGGTGGCAACATCATGCTTTGGGGCTGTTTCTCTGCAAAGGGAACAGGACGACTGATCCGTGTACATGAAAGAATGAATGGGGCCATGTATCGTGAGATTTTGAGTGCAAAATTCCTTCCATCAGCAAGGGCATTGAAGATGAAACGTAGCTGGGTCTTTCAGCATGACAATGATCCCAAACACACCGCCCGGGCAACGAAGGAGTGGCTTCGTAAGAAGCATTTCAAGATCCTGGAGTGGCCTAGCCAGTCTCCAGATCTCAACCCCATAGAAAACCTTTGGAGGGAGTTGAAATTCAGTGTTGCCCAGCGACAGCCCCAAAATATCACTGCTCTAGAGGAGATCTGCATGCAGGAATGGGCCAACATACCAGCAACAGTGTGTGACAACCTTGTGAAGACTTACAGAAAACGTTTGACCTCTGTCATTGCCAACAAAGGATATATAACAAAGTATTGAGATGAACTTTTGATATTGACCAAATACTTATTTTCCACCATAATATGCAAATAAATTCTTTCCAAATCAGACAATGTGATTGTCTGGATTTGTTTCCACATTTTGTCTCTCATAGTTGAGGTATACCTATGATGAAAATTACAGGCCTCTCTCATCTTCTTAAGTGGGAGAACTTGCACAATTGGTGACTGACTAAATACTTTTTTTCCCCACGATAGATAGATAGATAGATAGATAGATAGATAGATAGATAGATAGATAGATAGATAGATAGATAGATAGATACTGTATATATATATATATATATATTAAAGCTCTGAGAAGCAAGAATTTAAATATGTGGCCTCTGATCAACGCCACTCCCCTCCCCCAACAATGCCACAATGCCAGAGGAGGGCTGGTTATAGGATCAGTGGCATCTGCATCAGTATAACACCAAGCACTATACAAAGACACAGTAGTGACACTGGCTCATGGGTATAACCAGAGGAGGGCTGGTTATAGGATCAGTGGCATCTGCATCAGTATAATAACACACAGCACTATATAATGACACAGTAGTGACACTGGCACATGGGTATAGCCAGAGGAGGGCTGGTTATAGGATCAGTGGTATCTGCATCAGTATAATAACACCAAGCACTATAAAATAATGTTTTTAATTTCAAATGTACCTTGGTGTCCTTCACGAAGGTCTGTTCTTTGGAAAATGTCCACCACAGTCTTTGTCTGTGTCTATCCCTACTTGTGAACTGCCTTGTGCAATGCCACCCCTTGCAGTTTTGTGGCCATTCAGCCGCTAGCAGGGGGTGTCAATCAGCCTGATCGTTTGAGATCAGGCGGATTGATGTCTGGAGCCTCAGAGCAGGCAGACCAGTTAAGGAGTAGCGGTCTTAAGACCGCTGCTTCATAACTTCTGTTTCCGGTGAGCCTGAAGGTTTGCACAGAAACAGGGGCATCAGGGGCCATTCGGCACTTGATAAATTGGCCCCAAAGTCTATTATTAATTATCACTAGTGGGAGAAAAACATGTCAGACTTAGTATGCTCCATGCTTGTATTATTTTTATTTTTATTAAGATAATAAATTTAGTTTTTAACTATATCAATGAAGTGCAGTTGATTAATTTCTACTATTTGGATATAAAAGCAGAGTGGTTTTCTGCTAACGTTGGCTAGCACCTTTCCTGCTATTTCGGACACTTTTTGTGGATGAAGTCATCAGCGAGTGTCCCACAGTACAGGAGTTGGTAGCGGCTTTGTTTGCATTGCAAAAAGATGCAGACAAAGAAGACTATGGGGCCAATTTATTAAGGGCCGAATAGCCCCTGATGCCCCTGTTTCCGTGCGAGTCTTTAGGCTCGCCGGAAACAGCAGTTATGAAGCAGCGGTCTTAAGACTTAACTGGTCTGCCGCCTCTGAGCAGCGGACAGCAATCAATCCGATCAGATGCTAGCGGCCAATCATCCAGGATCGCTTCCAGCCGCTTGAAACCCCTGACGAGGTACAAGGTACGTCGTTGGTCTTTAAAGACCAGTTTTTGTATAACATACCCTGTACGACGTGTGTAGTTAAGGGGTTATTAACAAATTCTATTTTTTTTAAATAAAAAACTATAATACCCTCTATTTGAGGGCATTTGGGGAACTTCTAGAAAATTAATCATTTTTTAGCTCTAATTGCTACATCAGATTTGCCCGTTTGTGGGTGTGCTCCACTTGCAATCTAGCCCAATATTTTTATTATTTTCAATGAAAAAGTATGGATTTTGTAATAATTACAGATTTAAGGATTTGTACCTGTATATGCCTTTGTTTTAAAAATAAAATAGTTTTAATCTCAACAGATGTACTTATTTTATCTATTGACAACCGTCTCTTTCCTTGTGAGTTTTTCCAGTAAAGCTGAAAATGAAGCAGTGAACTTTTATAGGGTTAAACCATTCATAACTTTCTGGCAATATCTTACTATACAATTCCATTAGCCCAAAATGCTTTTGAGTTAATTACCAAAAACAATGAGAAAAATGTATCTGGACTCGTTAATCCTCTTGTTTGACATTGGAAGTAGAAAGACAGATGTTGCAATAAATATATCCAACATCTAGTATAGACCCTAAAAATATTGAATAAAATATTGTGTATCAGAGAGTTTAGAGTAATGCTTTCATTTATGAGCAATTTCTGCCAAGTCTTCTAAATGATTAACTGGTACAGTTAGTGTGAAAATTTGGGATCTAGGCGATAGAAAAAGCCTTTATGAGCAGTGATTTTTTTATTTATAAATATTAATAAATAAAGACTTTATTGTCACATAGGTCATGGTATCATCTGTGCATTTTCAACTGACGTGGTTGCTTTAAGTCTCATAGAAATACATTGCATTAGACATTTTTTCTCAGTCATTTTATTGTCTATGCTAGGTCTCGAAAACATAGAATAATATATAATTGTATCTCATGGGATAACCATCCCATTTTTTGGTCTCTAACAAATATCCAAAGATTTAAATATATGGAAATATTTTGTATTAATGTCTCTTGGCCCTTCTGAAGCAAAATGACATTCTATACTCTTGTCAGCTATAATTGTCAACCCCATTTAAAAGTGATAACTCTTGCTATCAAAATGCAGTGTGTTGGAACCAGATATTATTTTTTGTTACTAAGGAAAATAATTCTAAACAGAGATGACAGCTCTATACAGGAAAAAAAACTTGGCCTTTCAAAATAGGGCAATATATTTGTAACAACCTCTTCCGTGGTTCATGTATCTTCTTTATTGTTTTTCATAAACAGGCTATTGGATCTTTCGTCTGACAGTGTAAAATGAAAGAATTTTCTCTCTTCCTCACCTCTGTTATCTTATAATTGTCTTGTACTGAAAGACAAGGGGAGGGCTAAATAAATGTCTTTGCTCCTTTCTCTGCTTTGTCCTTTTTAGACTTTTTTTTTTTTTTACTCGGATTCTCTTTACTATTTGTCATAATGTCTATTTTCTACAGAAAGCAAAAACATTTTACTGTGTCTTTTAAAAAGCAACTGACGCAAAAATTATTTAAGCTTATGATGAACATTTGTATTAGTGGCATATAGCACATTCATTCTCTAAAACACTTTGAAAGCTTTTTTTTACTAGACATTCTCTTACTGTGCCGTTGCATAGAAGCTCCAAGTCAGACTATCAGCTAAAATAGTATTCTTTATAAGGAAAGGGTGCGCATATTTAGTAAGAAGGAGTCTAGTTTTTATGACATTTGTCAGTGTGATCTCCTTAGACATATTTTAAGAATAAGAAAGTCTGATATTGCATATATATATATATATATATATATATATATATATATATATATATATATATATATATATATAGTATATGTGTGTGTTGCCACAATTATTATTATTATTCATTTATTTATTTTTATTGAAGCCAAAAATAACTGGTGCCAAATATACTAAAGAAAAAACATGTTTAAAATTCTTATAACTTGAGCTCATACTATCACTTGTGGTTTAGAAGGAAATGGTCACTTGTGGTTCAGAAGGAAATGGTATATCTCAAAACTGTGTTTTGATCTAAGCTACCTTTTGTACATGCATGGCATATATGATGTATATGATATTTTTAAAAACATATCTTAACTGCCCAGTAAGACAAGATACTATCACTACCTAGAGAAGCAGTGTATCAAGTATGTCAATCGAATTATCTATCTATCTAGGTATGTGTATATATATATATATATATATATATATATATATATATAAATAGGTGACATGATATAAACCTTCAAATATTAGAAGGAATTTAATAAAGTGGAACAATCTTACGTTAGAGGGTAGCAGATTCAGAATAAATATGAGAAAATATTTTTTTTTTTTACATAAATGGTGCTGGATTCATGGAATAAACTTCCAATTAAGGTTGTAAACGCAAAGGGCTCCATGTACGAAGCAGTGTAAGCTGGCCCGAAGCCCTTGTGGGACAGGTTCACACATGCGAGCCTGCTTCCTGCAATGTAAGAAGCAGTGGTCATTGCTCTCAGTGATTGACAGTCCCTTCTCTAATGCAATTGGTCATGTGAGTGAAGGGGCTGGCAATACACACTCATTAAGTTGAGAAGTTTGTCCACACGCCAGTTAATAAATTGTGCCCAAAGACTGTAAATTAATTAATTAATGCCTGGGACATGCATAATGCTATCCTAAGAAAAAAGTAACATGTTATAGGGGTAGAGTTGATGGGACTTTTTTGGTTCTTATCTACTGTCAAATTCTATGTTTATACATATATATATATATATATTTTTTTAAATATTACATAATGGAATTGCATATTTATGTGTATTGGTTATCTTTCATAATTTATCTTTTTCAGAAATGTTACATTATAAATTATATATATATATATATATATATATATACACACACACACTGTATATATTTATAATGTAAAATTTCTGAACAAGAAAAATAATGAAAGGTAACAAATACAAATACATATACAATTACATTATGTAAAATTACAAATACTTTTGCAGCCCAGACTGCTTTTGCACAACCAATTGAGCAAATGAATCCGGGATGAAGTGCCAGAGAAGTTCGGGAGCTCTTACAACTGCTGCGCTTGACTTTCGAATTGCAGGTTACCATAAGTGAGCACCTCAAGTACTCCTTCAGCTTGATAAATTGAGCACAAAATTGTAATAATACACTAGCATACAAAGATAGGTCTGAAATGTATCAGTAGAAATAAAAATAACAAGGGAATAAAGAGTATAAGTATGTTCAGTGTATATTTATTTGAATTATGGTGGAAATAACATCTAATGCAGATGGGTCAAAAAGCTAGTCTTGCTATCTACATGAAGGTTGTAAGTACAGAATAAAAAATCTGAAGACTACTGTATTTATTTAGGGCTAGATTACAAGTGAGGAGCAAAAGATTTTGCGCAAGCGATATTATCTTATTGCAAGCCTTTTTAATTGCGCTGATATTACACGTTAAGCACAATCGCCATTTACATTTCAATCCTTACCGTGATGTCAGAGCTGAAGTAAACTGTTTTCCGAAACAAAAAAGTTGCACAAAACACTTAAAAAAAATACATTACAAATACAGTTACACTCATAATAACACTGTCTAATAATACAATTTAAAAAAAAAAAAAAAAATATTTCACAAAAAAGTTATAAGGGCTCAAAGATATGAAATCTCTGGTGAAAAAAAAAAGACCTGCCAAAGTACTTTAACAAAAAATATGTACATATGTATTTGTATGTATATAGATATATGTCTATATATGTGTGCATATATATTAATGCATTTATATTCGTTTGTGTATATACTGTGACAGAAAGTCTGGTTTGGTGATAGAGGGAGTATATATTAGACCAAGTTTAATACATTTCATTTTATCATTTTGCTAAGAAACCCCAGGGAAGTGATTAGGGTTTTTTAGTTGTGAATACCTTACAGCTGTTAAAGACAATTAAACTCAGGTGTAGCTCATGATTACTGCTCCTAGGGTTTAAAAGTGAAGCATTTTATCTAGCTAAGTAGATTACAGTCAGGCTGGAGGCCTGATATAATGTGTTGTGAAAAATATTATGTACTAAACGTTTTGCTGGATTTCTGTTTGCTGTTACATTCTGTAAAGGACATTTGTGTTGCTGCAGACAATGCAGATAGAGATTTGCTGTTTTGGAAGCTTGTGCGGAGAAGCTTGTCCTTTTGCCTTACCTGCGAACAAACTGTATGCTGCTGTTAAAGTCACCTTGCTATTTTGGAAGAAAATAAAGTTTTGAAAACTTTAACTGCATTGTCTTCTATTGCATTTAAACCCTAGAAGACAGTGGTTGCCAAAGATTCTTGTTACAATACGTATTTACAGACACATATACACATATAAACACATAAATATATGTACACACATATAAACACATATATATATATATATATATATATAAGTGCATTAGAGCCCTTAGCCTTTAAGTAGACAAAAACATGATAAAACATATTTATGCCAGCCTTGGCAGATTAATATAAACTGACCTTTATTATTCCATAATCCACAAGAAAAACAATGTTTAGGTCCTTAGTCATGTCTACCTGAGTATACAAAGAAGACTACCTTTATACCTGTACACAGGTGTGAATCAATCACCCACTAATTACATCACAGCGCCATCTAGTGTGAACAAATGTTCTATCACTTACAAAGACAGTACTTCTAATCTTAAAGGGGCGGTGTATATAATGGGTGATAGAAAAAAATATACATAATATACAATTAAACTATATACATATAGTCACTATGCATACAATTAAAAAATGAGAAGCAGCATTGTGAAATCAAAATATAATCATAATCATACCGAGTATTGGAGCAGATACAGTGATCATGTGGCAGAGTATATAAGCATATTTTAGATCAATATATACTCGGTATGATTATGATTATATTTTGTATATTTTTTTCTATCACCCATTATATACACTGCCCCTTTAAGATTAGAAGTACTGTCTTTGTAAGTGATAGAACATTTGTTCACACTAGATGGAGCTGTGATGTTATTAGTGGGTGATTGATTCACATCTGTGTACAGGTATAAAGGTAGTCTTCTTTGTATACTCAGGTAGACATGACTAAGGCCTAATGAGGGTCTAAAACATTTTTTTTCTTGTGGACGATGGTATAATTAAGGTCATTTTATATTAATCTGCCAAAGCTGGAGTACTTTTTTCAAAGACTTATTCGTTCCTAGAAAGGGTTGTATAGGAACTGATCATAAACTTCTGTGTGATGTTCTTAGAGTAAATTTACTGCCATAGTGTGATTTGGCCAGGAGACAAACATGGAGGGGAAGTAGGAATTCTTTTGTCTCCTCACAGTACCTTTCACTGTGTTCCTTCACTCACCTCTCTTTCCTTCTCATTTTTTGAAGTTCATGCTATCTGCCTTTACTCCCCTGTAACTCTTCGTGTTGCAGTTATCTATTGGCATCCTGAACCAGCATCACAATTTCTGGACCACTTTGAAGCCTGGCTTCCACATTTTCTCTCTTCTAATGTCCCTTCTCTCATTTTAGGGGACTTCAACATACCCGTTGATAATCCTAACATTCCTGCTGCCTCTCAACTTCTATCCCTTATCACCTCTTTTGGCCTGTCCCAGTGGACAACATCTCCAACCCACTGTAAAAGCAACTCCATAGACTTGGTCTTCACTAATCTCAGTGCCGTTTCCAACTTCTTTAACTTTGCCTTTCCTCTCTCTGACCACAATCTACTAACTTTCTCTCTTATCCTACCTGCTACATCTTTGCAAAAAACTGCTACATTACAGGAATTTAAATCCCTCTTTTGCCCAAACTTCGTGGCTTTACAGTATAATTCGGCAATAAAATCAACACTTGATAAAGCTACACCCTCCACTGTTTGCCGTACATCAATCACTCAACAGCAACCGTGGCACACCAAACAGACTAGATATATTCAGCGATGTTCACGGGCTGCTGAACGGCAGTGGAGGATTCCGGCATTATAAATTCATCCTTAAGTCCTACAACTCTGCGCTCAGCCTGGCCAAACAAGTCTATTTCTCCTCACTTGTGTCATCTCACGCATCCAACCCTAGAAAGCTTTTCTCAACCTCTAACTCCCTTCTACGTCTGCCTGCACCCCCACCCACTACCAACCTCACTGCTCAGATTATTGCTGATCACTTCAAAAACAAAACTGACACCATTAGAAAATATATCTGCACCTCACATCCCTCAAACCCAGCACTCCTACCCAACCCTTCTTTTAAAAAAAGCTCTATGCTACTTCCCTCCTGTAACAGAGAAATAAGTCTCTGTAATCCTATCTTTGGCTCATCTCACAACCTGCCCACTTGACCCTATTCCGCACAACTTCTTCCCTCTCTTTCTGCTTCACTAACCCTTACCCTAACTGATCTCTTTAAGCAATCTCTCACTCCTGGCACATTTCCTGAAACATTCACACATGCGTCAATCATACCAGTCCTAAAAAGGCCCTTGCTTAACCCCTCCGCCCCTTCTAACTATCAACCGGTCTCCTTACTTCCCTTTGCTTCAAAATTATTGGAGCAACTGGTCTATAATCGGCTCTCTCAATTTCTCACAACTAACTCCTTTCTTGATCCACTACAAATGACCTGTTATCAGCTAATGCAAAAGGCCACTACTCCGTACTAATCCTTCTTGACCTGTCTGCTGCTTTTGACACATTCGACCATCCTCTCCTCCTAAAAATACTACATTAATTTGGCATCTGAGACACAGCCCTCTTCTGTTTTGCCTCATATCTCTCAAACTGCTCGTTTTCAGTTTCCTTTAACAACATATCTTCTGATCCTATACCTCTCTCAGTTGGAGAACCGCAAGGCTCTGTCTTGGGTCCCTTGCTTTTCTCTCTCTATACATCCTCCCTTGGAAAACTTATAGCCTCCTTTGGTTTGATGATACCCAAATCTGTCTTTCCTCTCCTTATATCTCTTCCTCTTTACTCAACCAGATTTCCAACTGCCTCTCTGCAATTTCCTCTTGGATGTCTTCACACTACCTACAACTCAATATGTCCCAAACTGAGCTACTTCTTATTCCCCCTATTCGAGACATCACAACACCTGACATTTCTATGACAGTTGGGGACTATATTCTCAACACCTCACCCCAGGTCCGCTGTCTTTGGATCGCATTTGACTCAGAACTCACATTCAACCCACATATCCAAGCACTTACCAAATCTTGCCGTTCACACCTATGCAACATTTCCAGAATTTGTCCCTTCCTTACTCAATAAAACTACAAATATACTAATTAATTCCCTCATTTTGTCAAGCATTGATTATTACAATCTACTTCTAAATGGCCTTCTAAAACATTGCCTCTCCTCCCGCCAATCTATTATGAATGCTTCTGCTAGACTCTTCCACCTAAGTCGCCAATATACATCAGCTGCTCTGCAGTATACATCAGCTGCTCTGATATACATCAGCTGCTGCTCGACTCAATCCCAGAACACATTACCAATGACAAGATCCGACTGATCGGCAATGTAAGGTGATCGAAGGAGATCAGGCAATGCAAAGTGATGGGTTAAAAACGCACTTTAATAAAAGAGTAAACAAACTTAAAACAATGTAGCACTCATAAGTGCATCAGTGTGATACGCTACGCATTTCTCGGTCCACTGATGGTTTCATCAGGCATAAGAACTTTGCACTTTTTAAATCAACCTGAACCAATTGAATAATAGAAACTTACTACATCATGACTAACAACAGTGTTACCAATTAGTTATTATATCAACTATGTACCCATTCACGACTGAAGATATAATATGTTGATATCACCTCTGGTATATATATAATTCTTATACATAAATAGAAGCACCAAATTTCAGTGAAACACATTACATGGTAACAAATAGTTATGGATATCAAAACATAGACAGTGATATAGCAAAATAAACACCACAGTTCATAATTACAAAAAGATGTGTATAAAGCAAATCACATTGCAATGGGATAGACATGCTATTAAAATAGATCAATTGACATACCTTAACTGTTATGAAAATGACCCAGCCCTAAATGGAAATTCATTTTCTACTCAAAATGGTGCTATGTGAGAATTATATACAAGGAAAATAAACAAATAACATATGTGTATGCATATGATTTGTGATGTCTTAGAATGTCCACTATAATATACGGCTGATATCAGTTCAAGATATAAATTGTGCTCACAAATGTGTCAAGTGAATAACTGATGTAAATGTGAAAGGGTAATGAATAAAGTGAATAAATATTAAATGTTAAAAGGCAGCCATATAGATATTCTCATTGAGACCAGAGGGAAACAAAGATCTGAATTTGTATATCCAATATGTTTTCCTCTGTCTCAAACAAGATATCATATTTATACCAATCTTAAATGGAATTGTTTCCAAAGGGGTAATGGACATTTTGCAGTCTATATTGCCATGATGGTGCACATGATGTCTAGAGACACTGGCCTAGATTTAGAGTTGGGCGGTATCCGTCAAAACCAGCGTTAGAGGCTCCTAACGCTGGTTTTGGGCTACCGCCGGTATTTAGAGTCAGTCATTAAAGGGTCTAACGCTCACTTTCCCCACTTTTCCCCTTACATGATTTGCGTATCCTATCTTTTCAATGGGATCTTTCTAACGCCGGTATTTAGAGTCGAGGCTGAAGTGAGCGTTATAAATCTAACGACAAAACTCCAGCCGCAGAAACAAAGTCAGTAGTTAAGAGCTTTCTGGGCTAACGCCGGTTTATAAAGCTCTTAACTACTGTGCTCTAAAGTACACTAACACCCATAAACTACCTATGTACCCCTAAACCGAGGTCCCCCCACATCGCCGCCACTCAATTAAATTTTTTTAACCCCTAATCTGCCGACCGCCACCTACGTTATACTTATGTACCCCTAATCTGCTGCCCCTAACACCGCCGACCCCTATATTATATTTATTAACCCCTAACCTGCCCCCCACAACGTCGCCGCAAGCTACCTACAATAATTAACAACTAATCTGCCGACCGCAAAGCGCCGCCACCTACGTTATCCTTATGTAACCCTAATCTGCTGCCCCTAACACCGCCGACCCCTATATTATATTTATTAACCCCTAATCTGCCCCCCTCAACGTCGCCTCCACCTGCCTACACTTATTAACCCCTAATCTGCCGAGCGGACTGCACCGCTACTATAATAAAGTTATTAACCCCTAATCCGCCTCACTCCCGCCTCAATAACCCTATAATAAATAGTACTAACCCCTAATCTGCCCTCCCTAACATCGCCGACACCTAACTTCAATTATTAACCCCTAATCTGCCAACCAAATCTCGCTGCTACTGCAATAAATGGATTAACCCCTAAAGCTAAGTCTAACCCTAACACTAACAACGCCCTAAGTTAAATATAATTTAAATCTAACTAAATAAATTAACTCTTATTAAATAAATTATTCCTATTTAAAGCTAAATACTTACCTGTAAAATAAACCCTAATATAGCTACAATATAAATTATAATTATATTATAGCTATTTTAGGATTTATATTTATTTTACAGGTAACTTTGTATTTATTTTAACCAGGTACAATAGCTATTAAATAGTTAAGAACTATTTAATAGCTAAAATAGTTAAAATAATTACATAATTACCTGTAAAATAAATCCTAACCTAAGTTACAATTAAACCTAACACTACACTATCAATAAATAAATTAAATAAACTACCTACAATTATCTACAATTAAACCTAACACTACACTATCAATAAATTAATTAAATACAATATCTACAAATAAATACAATGAAATAAACTAACTAAAGTACAAAAAATAAAAAAGAACTAAGTTACAAAAAAATAAAAAAATATTTACAAACATTAGAAAAATATTACAACAATTTTAAACTAATTACACCTACTCTAAGCCCCCTAATAAAATAACAAAGCCCCCCAAAATAAAAAAATGCCCTACCCTATTCTAAATTAAAAAAGTTCAAAGCTCTTTTACCTTACCAGCCCTGAACAGGGCCCTTTGCGGGGCATGCCCCAAAGAATTCAGCTCTTTTGCCTGTAAAAAAAACACATACAATACCCCCCCCAACATTACAACCCATCACCCACATACCCCTAATCTAACCCAAACCCCCCTTAAATAAACCTAACACTAAGCCCCTGAAGATCTTCCTACCTTATCTTCACCATACCAGGTTCACCGATCCGTCCTCGGAAGTCTTGATCCAAGCCTCGGAAGTGTTGATCCAAGCCCAAGCGGAGGGCTGAAGAGTGACGTCCATCCTTGGGCTGAAGTCTGGACCCAAGCGGCGGCTGAAGAACTCCATCATCGGGCTGAAGTCGGAAGTCCATCATCGGGATGAAGTCTTCTATCAAGCCGCATCTTCAATCTTCTTTCTTCTGGAGCGGAGCCATCTTCTTTCCAACCGACGCGGATCCAACCTCTTCAACCGACGCCTACTCGCCGAATGACGGTTCCTTTAAATGACGTCATCCAAGATGGCGTCCCTCGAATTCCGATTGGCTGATAGGATTCTATCAGCCAATCGGAATTAAGGTAGGAATATTCTGATTGGCTGATAGAATCAGCCAATCAGAATCAAGTTCAATCCGATTGGCTGATCCAATCAGCCAGTCAGATTGAGCTTGCATTCTATTGGCTGATCGGAACAGTTAGGTGTCGGCAATGTTAGGGAGGGCAGATTAGGGGTTAATACTATTTATTATAGGGTTAGTGAGGCGGATTAGGGGTTAATAACTTTATTATAATAGCGGTGCGGTCCGCTCGGCAGATTAGGGGTTAATAAGTGTAGGCAGGTGGAGGCAACATTGTGGGGGGCAGATTAGGGGTTAATAAATATAATATAGGGGTCGGCAGTGTTAGGGGCAGCAGATTAGGGGTACATAGGGATAATGTAAGTAGCGGCGGTTTACGGAGCGGCAGATTAGGGGTTAAAAATAATATGCAGGGGTCAGCGATAGCGGGGGCGGCAGAATAGGGGTTAATAAGTGTAAGGTTAGGGGTGTTTAGACTCGGGGTACATGTTAGGGTGTTAGGTGCAGACGTAGGAAGTGTTTCCCCATAGACAACAATGGGGCTGCGTTAGGAGCTGAACGCGGCTTTTTTGCAGGTGTTAGGTTTTTTTTCAGCTCAAACAGCCCCATTGTTTTCTATGGGGGAATCGTGCACAAGCACGTTTTTGAGGCTGGCCGCGTCCGTAAGCAACTCTGGTATCGAGAGTTGCAGTGGCGTTAAATATGCCTGTATGCTCCCTTTTTGGAGCCTAACGCAGCCATTCTGTGAACTCTCAATACCAGAGTTATTTAAAAGGTGCGGCCAGAAAAAAGCCAGCGTTAGCTATGCGGGTCGTTACCGACAAAACTCTAAATCTAGCCATAAAAATTTTATATGTATATATCGATATATTGATATATTCATTTTTGTGTCAACTTATGGCACAAACAGCACAGAAACATTGTGTAATATAAAGCTAATTAGTTACCTGAAAAAACGTTTTTTTAATAATCAAAACATGGCGGCGCAAATATTTAAAGGGGTTAAATAGGGAATAAATGCTGTTCCCGACAGGAGCAATTTATCATTAGCCTGCGCAAAGCTACGTCTATTTTTTTTATAAATTTAGGCACACATGTGCGCCTCTTCGGAGGCGAGCTGGGGCGCAGTTACAGGCGAAGAACATACAGAGTTCGCCTAGCCTTTGATAAATCTAGCCCTATATATGCGTCCAGATCTGTGTAGACTTTTTTACTTGTGGCTAGTACACACGAAGGCTACAGCTGATCTATAGGCAACAAATATCTCCGCTGTGAGCTATTGAATGAGGGCGTGATTAAGTTACTCCGCCTGGCCAATCCTGATAAGGGGAGGAATAAGTTGGAACCTATGAGAAAGTTTGTTATGACTGTCATGCGAGTAGAATGTAGCATGAGCTGTTAAACTATTATTATGACAATCTTTGTTTTCTGTATAGTTGTCGAGTCAGTACATCAACTCAGGGGAATATACATTTAACTCTAGTATAGCTATTATATATCTCACATTGATATATTCACTTATTACTTTTTGATATATCACATACTAATACAATTGAAGCAGCACACTATATTTTGCACACGGCTGCTGATTCTTTTGCACACGGCTTCCCTTGATTAGTAGCCCTGATTGGGAGGGTCCTACAGGCCTATAAATGTTTTACTTTTACACTTGATGTTTGTCAGAGGAAGGGACGCTGTTTGTCCCGAAATGTCACAATAAATATTTGGTTTGTCACTGATGTCTAAAGTCCAGAGAGTGCTTAATTTTTTCCATATTCTATATATATATATATATATATATATATATATATATATATATATATATATATATATATATATATATATATATATACATACAAATACACTGCAAGGCATGTTTATTGTATTGATGAACCAATAATCGATTTTTATGTGTGAATTCAAATGGCTCCATGTACTAAGCAGCGAAAGCTGGTTTGGGACCCTTGCGGAGCATGCTTGCACATTCAATCCTGCTTCTAGCAATGTAAGAAACAGGGGTCCTTACACTCTAGCCACCTCTGAGGTGGCGGATTGAAATCATCATGAACATGCTCACTAGAGGTGATTGACAGGCCCTTTTTCAGGCTTACTTACCCTTCCTTATGTTTCTTGGCGTGCAGGCATCTGCCTGGCTTCTCTTGAAGTGATTCTGACAGTGTGCATTCCTCTCACATGCCCTCTTATGGGCAAACTTGTGAACATCATCACACTGCAAATACTGGCAAATTCGGGCAACTTTCTGTCTTTCTGTGATGATGTAATGCCAGTTTACTATTTAACCATCACCCTGTCCATTCTGTTTCTGCCCCTGCGTGAGTCAAGACCTACAGTGCATTAATCTATTTGGTTCCTTAATCTATTTGGTTCTGTGTATGACCCTGGCTTTGGCTGACTGATTTCCTGTTTCATGACTCCGAATATTGTTCCTGTTGCTCCTGCTCTCTGAGTTTCCTGACCTGGTTTGGCTGACTACCCCTTTTGGTATCTGACCTCTGGCTTGGTATCAACTATGTCCTGCATTTTCATATTGTTGTTTATTATTTTGTTTATTACTATTTTTATAAATATACTTTATTTATTTTTTACCTGCACTTTCCGTCTGGTTTCTTGGATCCTTGACACCCTTCTATTGTGCGATAGGTCATGAAAGGGAAGGGAGCTGCATTGCACAGTCAAGCGAGTGTTTAATAATACATCCAGGTATCGGATGTAATGGGTCCACTACCCATTCAATGCAAAGCCATGCAGACAAGTTATCAAGTTGAGAACTTTATTAGCATGGCTTTTAGTACATAGGGCACAGAGTATTATAGTAGTCTAAATGAGCTCTTGGTTTTGACGTTTTGAAATTATTTAGTTAGTTTCTGTAATTATTGAATGTCAGTGGCATTTGTTTGTAGTCATAAGTTTTGCAATTAAGGTTTACAAGAATAATCCTTCAAGTCCTAATAGAATATGTTTACTGTAGGTTTTCATAGAATTCTGGTTAACTCTTTCTGGATGTCTACATGTTTTACATAATGTAGTTTACATTGGTTTTCAATTCTAAAATGTATTTTGTCTGTTTGCTAAGTTTGTTTAAACGTTAGTAACTTACCTATTGCACATATGAAAATATAATTAAGTGTATTTCTTTAGAAATATTGACATCATTTAGTTGATCATCAAAACAGTTACATTAATATTTTAAAATGTACCAAATGTGTGGAAAATTGCTCCTTCATGAGGTTTCTTTTTTGTTTTTGTTTTACTTGAAATTGCGTTTTGTTCTAATTAAAACCATCACCTAGGACATACCCATAACAATGAAATGAGTCTGTAAGCAAATCAGACCTTCTTTTTCTTATTGGTTAATCCTTAACATGCTCTATTTATACAAATTTCATTAATTTAAGCTATACTTAGAGCTTTGTGAACGCGAACATCAGAACCTTGCACAGCGTAGGAAGTATGTAGCCCAGCGATGGGCTGCATTTTTAAATATATATGTATATGTTTATATACAAATATATATTTATGTGTTAATATGTGTATATACATAACTGTTTGTTCTCATAGACCGCAATGTAAATAAATATCTATGTTTATATACATATATATTTATGTGTTAATATGTTTATATACAAATAATAACATATAAATATATATGTATATAAATATATACATATTTATGTACATTGCGGTCTATGAGAACACACAGTTCCCATAGACCGCAATGTAAAAGCACTTTTCAGTGCCGTTTTTATTTTTAACACCCTACTCCCACCAACTTTAGACCCTAAAAACTGCCTTAAAAAAAGCATCATTTTTTTTTTAAAATAATAACTACAATGCCCTCTATTTTGAGGGCATTTGGGGTACTTTTAGAAAATTTACCAGAGATCTAATACTTATCTAAAGCCTTATATGTTTCAAGTCCATTATTAATAGCCTTTAGATCAATGAGGTAAGATAAGTACAGGTTTGGTCTCGTTGGATGGGATTGTGGTAAAGACTTTTCTTCATGGTGGCAGTTTTCCTGATTGTTTTTTGGTTTGCATCTGCTAGCCTTTCTGTGGGGTTATAAAGGCAGTTGGTTTGTGGTGGTACTCAACAGTGTTGTCAAGCTGTGGAGGGGGTGCTTGCCTATTTCCTGGTGGCTTTGATCAGAATGGTGATTGTTGGTATCTCTTGCTTGATTGGCAGGGATAATTTGGTTTAAGAAGACAAGCCTCCTGGGGTTTTGTGGAAATGTTTAACTGTTTATTGGGAAATTCAATGGTTATATTATTTATTGTGTTCAATAAAGCAAGCTGTGGCCTTTCCTAATCCATATTCTTGTCTCATGTATTTATTTAAGTGGATCGTAGTGCCTAGTATAGATGTCAAGAGAACCCTGAATGAAAGCAATGAAGTGAAGATTTGTGACCCCCATGTAGGCCAAGTGGAGGGGTCATCTTGGGGCCAGTAGGCTGTACTAAATGAGAGTAGCTGGAGGAAAAGATCAGAAGTGAAGTGCATTTCAGGACCGGAACGTGCAAGGAGAAGCTCCCCCCCTTTAGTTTTCTAGGTGATTGGTTTTGTATGGCGCAGCTTGGGGGTGAGGGTGGGGTTGCTTGATTGGCAGGGGAGAATTTGGATGTGCCCTTACCAGTAGTAAGGAAGGGTACTTTTGAGGCTGGGCAAGCACCCTTAGGTTTTATAGAAATGTTTAACTGTTTATTTGGTAATTCTATGGTTATATTATTTGTTGTGTTCAATAAATCAAGCTGCAGTCTTTATAACCCATATTTTTGTGTCATGTATTTATTTAAGTGGAACAAAGTGCCTAGTATTGGGGTCAATATTTTTTTATTCCTTACCAAGCAGTGAACACAACAATATCTTAAAGATCACATTTAGGTTGTATTTGTTTTAATGTATATTAAATGCAACTTTTTAGCCTTTTTTTTAAATCTATTTTAAACTTTAAACATGTCCTTTAAAATGTGAACAAAGAGAAATTCAGGCCTATACCTATTGTTATACCATGTAGTGTAAGATGAATGCTACTTAAGGAACAATGTCCTCAGGCAAGGCAATGTATTCAAAGCAGCTGTAGGAAATCCCATTCAAATGGACAGAGATATTGTTCTTTCTCACGTCTCCTGTTTACATAACATTTACCCAATACTAGAGGCAAAATGAGACATTTCAAATGACAAAATGAAGGTAAAGGGGCTGTTTTTATAAGCAATATAACACACTCTAGCAGGTAAAATGGAACATTGGGAAAACATCTTTTTCAATTTTACTGTACAATATCCCTTTTAATACAGAAAAACTGAACTTTTAATTTCTGATCAGTTTGATACTTTAACAATTATTTAAATATATTAGAGCATAGTTACATAATAACTTTTATAATGAATGCATTATATTTCAACACATTTCAAGCTTTTTAATTTAGACACTTTCAGCTAGATTACGAGTTTTGCGTTATGAGTAAAAAAGCAGCGTTATGGGTTATAACGCTGCTTTTTCACTAAGGCTGCTATTACGAGTCCCGTTAAAAACTTTTTTGGCCGTAACGCAAATTAACTTACGCAATTTGTGTAAAGTCTTTTTTCAATGGGACTTCCATAGTGCCAATATTACAAGCTTTTTCTGCGAGGCCAAAAAGTGAGCGGTACAGCCTATCTTGCAAGATTCGTAACGCAATCTAAAGTCAGTAGTTATGAGTTTTACGCTACATAGCTGTAGCATAAAACTCATAACTAAAGTGCTAAAAAGTACACTAACACCCATAAACTACCTATTAACCCCTAAACCGAGGCCCTCCCGCATCGCAAACACTAAAATAAAATTAACCCCTAATCTGCCGCTCCCGACAACTCCGCCACTATAATAAACATATTAACCCCTAAACCGCCACACTCCCACATCGCAAACACTAGTTAAATATTATTAACCACTAATCTGCCGCCCCTAACATCGCGCCACCTACCTACATGTATTAACCCCCAATCTGCCGCCTCCAACATTGCCGCCACAATACTAAATTTATTAACCCCTAAACCTAAGTCTAACCCTAACACCCCCTAACTTAAATATAATTAAAATAAATCTAAATAAACCCTACTATCATTACCTAAATTATTCCCATTTAAAACTAAATACTTATCTATAAAATAAACCCTAAGCTAATTACAATATAACTAATAGTTACATTGTAGCTAGCTTAGGGTTTATTTTTATTTTACAGGCAAGTTTGTATTTATTTTAACTAGGTAGAATAGTTACTAAATAGTTATTAACTATGCTACCTAGCTAAAATAAATACAAATTTACCTGTAAAATAAAACCTAACCTGTCTTACACAAACACCTTACCTTACACTACAAATATTATTAATATTATTATTATTATTATTATTATTATTATTATTATTATTATCGGTTATTTGTAGAGCGCCAACAGATTCTGCAACGCTATAAACAAAGGGGGAGTACAACAAAACAATTTAGGGATCAAATGGGTAGAGGGCCCTGCCAAGAGTTGCACTGTTGTAGTCACCTAAATTAAAATCAATTGCCTAAATTACAATAAAAACAAAACACTAAATTACACAAAAAAGAAAAGAAATTATCAGATATTTAAACTGATCATCTAAATACTTATCTATAAAATAAACCCAAAGCTAGCTACAATATAACTAATAGTTACATTGTAGCTAGCTTAGGGTTTATTTTTATTTTACAGGCAAGTTTGTATTTATTTTAACTAGGTAGAATAGTTACTAAATAGTTATTAACTATTTACTAGCTACCTAGGTAAACTAAATACAAATTTACCTGTAAAATAAAACCTAACCTTTCTTACACTAACACCTAACCTTACACTACAATTAAATAAATTACCTAAATTAAATACAATTACCTAAATTACAAAAAACAAAACACTGAATTAAACAAAAAATATAAAGATATTATCAGATATTTAAACTAAATACAAATAATCTAATAGCCCTATCAAAATATAAAAGCCCCCCAAAATAAAAAAAAAACCCTAGCCTAAACTAAAGTACCAATAGCCCTTAAAAGGGCCTTTTGCAGGGCATTGCCCTAAAGAAATCAGCTCTATTACCTGTAAAAAAAAATGCAAACACCCCCCAACAGTAAAACCCATCACCCACACAACCAAACCCCCCAAATAAAATCCTAACTAAAAAAAACCTAAGCTCCCCATTGCCCTGAAAAGGGCATTTGGATGGGCATTGCCCTTAAAAGGGCATTTGGCTTTTTTTCAAGTGCCCAAACCCTAATCTAAAAATAAAACCCACCCAATAAACCCTTAAAAAAACCTAACACTAACCCCCGAAGATCCACTTACAGTTTTGAAGACCGGGCATCCATCCTCAACAAAGCCAGGAGAAGTCTTCATCCAAGCGGAAAGAAGTCCTCAACGAAGCCGGGAGAAGTCTTCATCCAAGCCGGCAGAAATGGTCCTCCAGAAGGGCAGAACTCTTCATCCAGACGGCATCTTCTATCTTCAACCATCCGTCGCGGAGCGGCTCCATCTTCAAGACATCCGGCGCAGAGCATCCTCTTCTTTTGAAGTCTTCTTCAACAATGAATGTTCCTTTAAATGACGCCATCCAAGATGGCATCCCTTGAATTCCGATTGGCTGATAGAATTCTATCAGCCAATCGTAATTAAAGGTGTAAAAATGCGAGCTGATTGGATCAGCCAATAGGATTGAAGCTCAATCCTATTGGCTGATTGCATCAGCCAATAGGATTTTTTCACCTTTAATTCCAATTGGCTGATAGAATTCTATCAGCCAATCGGAATTCAAGGGATGCCATCTTGGATGACGTCATTTAAAGGAACATTCATTGTTGAAGAAGACGTTGAAAGAAGAGGATGCTATTGAAGATGGAGCCACTCTGCGCGCGGATGGATGAAGATAGAAGTCTAGAGGACCACTTCTGCCGACTTGGATGAAGACTTCTCCTGGATTCGTTGAGGATGGATGTCTGGTCTTCAAAACTGTAAGTGGATCTTCGGAGGTTAGTGTTAGGTTTTTTTAAGGGGTTATTGGGTGGGTTTTATTTTTATATTAGGGTTTGGGCTGAAAAAGAGCTAAATGCCCTTTTAAGGGCAATGCCCATCCAAATGCCCTTTTCAGGGCAATGGGGAGCTGAGGTTTTTTTTAGCTAGGATTTTATTTGGGGGGTTTGGTTGTGTGGGTGGTGGGTTTTACTATTGGGGGGTGTTTGTATTTTTTTTACAGGTAAAAGAGCTGATTTCTTTGGGGCAATGCCCCGCAAAATGCCCTTTTAAGGGCTATTGGTAGTTTAGTTTAGGCTAGGTTTTTTTTTATTTTGGGGGGCTTTTTATTTTAATAGGGCTATTAGATTAGGTGTAATTAGTTTAAATATCTGATAATTTCTTCTTTTTTGTGTGTAATTTAGTGTTTGTTTTTTTTGTAATTAAGGCAATTGTATTTAATTTAGGTAATTTATTTTATTGTAGTGTAAGGTTAGGTGTTAGTGTAAGACAGGTTAAGTCTTATTTTACAGGTAAATTTGTATTTATTTTAGCTAGGTAGTTAGTAAATAGTCAATAACTATTTAGTGACTATTCTACCTAGTTGAAATAAATACAAACTTACCTGTAAAATAAAAATAAAACCTAAGTTAGCTACAATGTAACTATTAGTTATATTGTAGCTAGCTTAGGGTTTATTTTATCGGTAAATATTTAGTTTTAAATAGGAATAATTTAGGTAATGATAGTAGGTTTTATTTAGATTTATTTTAATTATATTTAAGTTAGGTGGTGTTAGGGTTATGGTTAGACTTAGGTTTAGGGGTTAATAAATTTAGTATAGTGGCAGCGACGTTGGGGGCGGCAGATTGGGGGTTAATAAATGTAGGTAGGTGGCGGCGATGTTAGGGGCGGCAGATTAGGGGTTAATAATATTTAACTAGTGTTTGTGATGTGGGAGTGTGGCGGTTTAGAGGTTAATTTGTTTATTATAGTGGCGGTGATGTCCGGAGCGGCAGATTAGGGGTTAATAAGTATAATGTAGGTGTCGGGGATGTCGGGGGCGGCAGATTAGGGGTTAATAAGTGTAAGATTAGGGATGTTTAAACTCGGGGTTCATGTTAGGTGTAAACATAAATTTTATTTCCCAATAGAAATCAATGGGGCTGCGTTACGGAGCATTATGCTGCTTTTTTGCAGGTGTTAGACTTTTTCTCAGCCTGCTCTCCCCATTGATGTCTATGGGGAAATCGTGCACGAGCACGTAAAACCAGCTCACCACGGCTTTCAGTAGCACTGGTATTGGAGTGCGGTATGGAGTTCAATTTGGCTCTACGCTCACTTCTTGCCTGATAACGCAGGGTTTTTATAAATCTGTAATACCAGCGCTGTAGGGAAGTGAGCGGTGACAATAAAGTGCAAGTTAGCATCGCACCCCTCATAACGCAAAACTCGTAATCTAGCCATTTGTTACTTAAAGAGACAGTCTACACCAGATTTATTGTTTTAAAAGATAGATAATCCCTTTATTACCCATTCCCTAGTTTTGCATAACCAACACAGTTATATTAATACAGTTTTTCCTCTGTGATTATCTTATATCTAAGCCTTTGCAAACTGCCCCTTATTTCAGTTCTTTTGACAGATTTGCATTTTACCAATCAGTGCTTGCTCCTAGGAACTCCATGTGAAAGAGCACAGTGTTATCTATATGAAACACATGAACTAACACCCTCTAGTGGTGAAAAACTATCAAAATGCCCTGAGCTAAGAGGAGGCCTTCAAGGGCTTAGAATTTAGCATATGAACCTTCTAGATTTAGCTTTCAACTAAGAATACCAAGAGATTAAAGCAAAATTGGTAATAGAAGTAAAGTGGAAAAATGTTTAAAATTACATGCACTATCTGAATAATGAAAGTTTGTTTTAGAGTAGGCTGTCCATTTAAGCCTTTTATTTTTTGTTATTATCGGTTATTTGTAGAGCGCCAACAGATTCTGCAGCGCTGTAAACAGAGGGTAGCACAACAAAACAATTAAAGGGATCAGATTGGTAGAGGGCCCTGCCAAGAGTTGCACTGTTGTAATTAGCTCTTAAGAAGGTGATCTACAAACAGCTGGACTTAAGGGGGTTCAGGGGATAGCAATGGAGGAGTGGAACTGGTATAAAGTAAGGTTAGCATAGGTTGTATGCATCCCTGAACAGTAGAGTATTTAGGGAGCGCTTGAAGCTTTCAAAACTAGGGGAGAGTCTTTTGGGGCGAGGCAGAGAGTTCCACAAGATGGGAGCCAGTCTGGAGAAGTCCTATAAATGGGAATGCGATGAGGTAACCAGAGAGGAGGAGAGTAGGAGATCATGAGCAGAGTGAAGGGGACGGGAGGGAGAGTATCTGGAGACAAGTTCTGAGATATAGGGGGGAGCAGTGCAGTTGAGGGCTTTGTATGTCAAAGGGAGAATTTTGTGTTTGAGCCTAGAGGCAAGAGGAAGCCAGTGAAGGTATTGGCAGAGAGGAGCAGCAGATGAAGAGCGACGTGTAAGGAAGATGAGTCTGGTAGAGGCATTCATTATGGATTGTAAAGGAGCTAGGCGGCAGGTGGGGAGACCAGAGAGGACAGATTTGCAGTAATCAAGGCGGGAAAGAATGAGAGAGTGGATTAAAATCTTAGTTGTGTCTTGTGTAAGGAAGTGTCTAATTTTGGAGATGTTTTTAAGGTGGAAGCAGCAGGCTTTAGCCAAGGACTGAATGCGAGGAGTGAAGGAAATATCTGAGTCAAATGTGACCCCGAGACATCGGGCATGCGGGGTAGGGGTAATGATGGAGTTGTCGACAGTTATAGAGATATTGGGGTGGAGATTTTGGAAGAAGGGGGGAAAATGAGGAGCTCCGTTTTGAAGATTTAGCTTGAGGTAGTGAGAGGACATCCAGGAAGAGATGTGAGAAAGACAGTTAGTGACACGGGTTAGCAAGGAAGGAGATAGGTCTGGTGCAGAGAAGTAGATTTGGGTGTCATCGGCATACAAATGATATTGGAAACCTTGGGACTTAACCCTTTAAGGACACAGCTTTCAGTTTGCTCAATTGTTTTATGACGGAAAATTTCTGTCATATGTCCTTAAGAGGTTAAAGGACCAGTCAACACTGTAGATTTGCATAATCAACAAATGCAAGATAACAAGACAATGCAATAGCACTTAGTCTAAACTTCAAATGAGAAGTAGATTTTTTTTTCTGGCAATTTTAAAAGTTATGACTTTTTCCACTCCCCCTGTACCATGTGACAACCATCAGGCAATCACAAATGCATACACGTACCATGTGACAGCAATCAGCCATTCACAAATGCATACACAATTATTCTTGCACATGCTCAGTAGGAGCTGGTGACTCAAAAAGTTTAAATATAAAAAGACAGTGCACATTTTTTTAATGGAAGTAAATTGGAAAGTTGTTTAAAATTGCATGCTCTATCTGAATAATGAAAGATTCATTTTGATTGAGTGTCCCTTTAATTAGGGAACCTAGTGATGACGTATAGATTGAGAAGAGAAGGGGACCGAGGACAGAGCCTTGTGGTACTCCGACAGAAAGTGGTGACGGGGCAGAGGAGGCCCCAGAGAAGGCTACACTAAAGGTACGGTTTGACAGGTAGGAAGAGAGCCACGAAAGGGCTGTGTCACAGATGCCGAAGGATTGGAGGATTTGGAGCAAAAGGGGGTGGTCAACAGTGTCAAAGGCTGCGGACAGGTCAAGGAGGATAAGCAGAGAGAAGTGGCCTTTTGATTTTGCTGTAAGTAGGTTGCTGGTGACCTTAACAATAGCTGTCTCTGTGGAGTGATAGGGACGAAATCCAGATTGCAGCGGCTCAAAAAGGGAGTTTAACATAAGGAAATGGGATAGGTGTGCATATACTAGTTTTTCGAGAAGCTTTGAAGCAAGAGGGAGGAGGGAAATAGGGTGGTAGTTGGATGGGGAGATAGGAACAAGGGAAGGTTTTTTGAGGATAGGTGTGACCAGTGCATGTTTCATTAATGAGGGAAATGTACCAGTGCTGAGGGAGAGGTTGAAAATGTGTGTTAGTATAGGGGTAAGGGTAGCAGAGAGGGAGTAGCTGTGAGGGGATAGGGTCAAGGGGACAGGTAGTGAGGTGAGAGCGCAGTATAAGTGCCAAAACTTCTTCCTCAGTAACAGGGGAGAATGAACTAAGTTTCAGGTTATGAGGGTTGTGGTTGAGTGAGAGCATTTGAGGGGGGGAGAGAATGGAATTGTGTTGAGAGCTGATTTCATGTCTGGTGGAGTTGATTTTGTTATTGAAGTAGTTGGCAAAGTCTTGAGCTGACAGAGAAGTTGTATTAGGAAGTGGGGGAGGGCGGAGGAGAGTATTGAATGTGGAGAACAGACGTTTTGGGTTTGAAGAAAGATTAGAGATAAGAGTAGAGAAGTAGTGTTGCTTGTGGAGATTAAGGGCAGAATAGTAGGAGTTCAAGATGAATTTGTAATGAAGAAAATCAGCTGAACTCTGTGATTTTCTCCAGAGCCTTATAGCTGATACAACTCAAAAATCTGACATTGACATGCTTTTTTTTTCTCTCTTTTTAATTGCTGAAAAAATCACATATTTAGTCAATGCAGTCTACCAGTCTGAAGTGGATGAATAACATCTTTACTTTTAGTAAGAGAATAGTTTCTGAAAAGAATTAAAACACAGCTTTCATCCATCAACCCAATCAATCCTCAATTGTGAATATTGACACAAAAGAATACATGCATGCTTTTTATCTAAATATATAGTACATTTTTATTGTGTTCTGACTTCGGCATCTGCAATAATTAGTATTCGCAGATGTAGGTCATCGCTTTAAACTTGACTCACGACTACAGTAGGATGACTTAAAGTAATTAAAACTAGACAGAATTTTGGAGAAATAGTTTATAGGGTTCAGCTCAAAATCATAATTACAAAACTAATTAAAAAGTGAGAATTCAATAGCAGCAGAGAGATTAATTATAATTTCCCTTTAGGAAATGGTCAGAAAGATGCAGTTTAAATATGAGACAGATATCCTATGAATATTATGTTGCTATAGAATACTCTAGCGCATTATGCTCTTGAAATGATCTATGCAAAGCATATAGTGAGTGTTGTAAAAAGACAGAAAGAAAAAGGCGCAATGAAAATGTGTAACATTTTATTGAGTGGGGGATGAGTTTTTAAACTGTGCCAGACTGCAACTCAAATGTCCATTCTCGAAAATTAATATTATCAAAAAAGCTCTTTTTTTATTTATGGAGATTATAATCCACCATTCAGGAATTTTCAGTTTGCAGCATCAGATGATATTACTGCTACATTGTGCAGACAAGGATAAATGTTACATGCAAAGATATTCTATGCAGAGTTTTAAGAAATTAAGAACTAGAAATAAGGGAGCACAAATTACCATGTGAAATGCTTTTGTGGGTTTTTTAAATTCAAATCCATTTAAAAACATTTGAAACCACCACACTATACTATTTATCTAAAGCGTTTCAAATGCATGGAAACTCCAACATTAATTTGTCATGGTCCTATTTAAAACTGTTCCAAAAATAGTGCCAATGTAAATTTGTTGTTCCATTTTTGTTTTCATTAACTTATTGAGAAATGTATCTTTAATTTGTATAAAGGTGGATGGAATGACATAAGAGAGAGATACAGGAGATAAGGAAAATCTGTAGCAACTACAAAACTGACAGAGCGAAAGAAATAGAACAATTGAACTATACAGAACAAGTGGCAGATAAAGAAAAAGATATGTGGAGGATAAATACAGAGAGGGAAGAGACAAAGATAAAAATAGAGAAAGAGTGAGAGAGGATAATAAAGAAACTAGACATGCATTCTTTGTGGACAAAAGTAAAAATATGATTTTTTTTTTTTCCATATCTGTTGCACTCGTCCAAAAATGATAATCAAACATCCCTTTAACAAAAACAAATTAACCAAATGCAGGCGAAAAAAATAATAATAAAAATTTATAAATATATATATTTTTTTTTATATATATATATATATATATATATATATATATATATATATATTTATTTAATGTGTAAATGTTTTCAGGGTGTTCAAACCTTCCTTAGACAAACAAATGTGTTGCAGGGTCATAGGATGTGTACCCGGTCCGGTATGAGAGTGCAGTTCCCTTCCGTGTTTTGTATATGTCTAGGGTGGTTACATATTCCTGTGCACCCTTCCCTTGTTTTCAGTTTGTTTAGATTTGGTGGCTTGCATTGTGTGGCTGTTTTAGGGTCTCACGTATTGGAAAGGACCTTGACGTGGTACCTGAGCTTGTCCCATTTGGCCAGATGCGGTGACTAACCTTTCCATTTTTGATTTTAAATCTTAGCTGAGAGCTTGTAAGTGAGTGCTGGATTTTCTCTGTGTGTTGTATTACTTTAGTTTGTAATTTTCCCTATGGTTCTTGCACCCAGACCTGTCTGGGGTTAACTGCTTGTGGCTCTGGGGACAGCACAGCTTCCTGTGAGTGCCAGTGGCATCCAGGGCTGAGCATGTTGCAGGGTCATGGGATGTGTACCCGGTCCGGTATGAGAGTGCAGTTCCCTTCCATGTTTTGTATATGTCTAGGGTGGTTACATATTCCTGTGCACCCTTCCCTTGTTTTCAGTTTGTTTGGATTTGAAAGCTTGCATTGTGTGGCTGTTTTAGGGTCTCAGGTATTGGAAAGGACCTTGACGTGGTACCTGAGCTTGTCCCATTTGGCCAGATGCGGTGACTAACCTTTCCATTTTTGTTTTTAAATCTTAGCTGAGAGCTTGTAAGTGAGTGCTGGGTTTTCTCTGTGTGTTGTATTAATTTGTTTTGTAATTTTCCCAAAGGTTCTTGCACCCAGACCTGTCTGGGATTAACTGCTTGTGGCTCTGGGGACAGCACAGCTTCCTGTGAGTGCCAGTGGCACCCAGGGCTGAGCATGTTGCAGGGTCATAGGATGTGTACCCGGTCCGGTATGAGAGTGCAGTTCCCTTCCATGATTTGTATATGTCTAAGGTGGTTACATATTCCTGTGCACCCTTCCCTTATTTTCAGTTTCTTTGGATTTGAAAGCTTGCATTGTGTGGCTGTTTTAGGGTCTCAGGTATTGGAAAGGACCTTGACGTGGTACCTGAGCTTGTCCCATTTGGGCAGATGCGGTGACTAACCTTTCCATTTTTGCTTTTAAATCTTAGCTGAGAGCTTGTAAGTGAGTGCTGGGTTTTCTCTGTGTGTTGTATTAATTTGTTTTGTAATTTTCCCTATGGTTCTTGCACCCAGACCTGTCTGGGGTTAACTGCTTGTGGCTCTGGGACAGCACAGCTTCCTGTGAGTGCCAGTGGCACCCAGGGCTGAGCATGTTGCAGGGTCATGGGATGTGTACCCGGTCCGGTATGAGAGTGCAGTTCCCTTCCATGTTTTGTATATGTCTAGGGTGGTTGGTTACATATTCCTGTGCACCCTTCCCTTGTTTTCAGTTTGTTTGGATTTGAAAGCTTGCATTGTGTGGCTGTTTTAGGGTCTCAGGTATTGGAAAGGACCTTGACGTGGTACCTGAGCTTGTCCCATTTGGCCAGATGAGGTGACTAACCTTTCCATTTTTGCTTTTAAATCTTAGCTGAGAGCTTGTAAGTGAGTGCTGGGTTTTCTCTGTGTGTTGTATTAATTTGTTTTGTAATTTTCCCTATGGTTCTTGCACCCAGACCTGTCTGGGGTTAACTGCTTGTGGCTCTGGGGACAGCACAGCTTCCTGTGAGTGCCAGTGGCACCCAGGGCTGAGCATGTTGCAGGGTCATAGGATGTGTACCCGGTCCGGTATGAGAGTGCAGTTCCCTTCCATGATTTGTATATGTCTAAGGTGGTTACATATTCCTGTGCACCCTTCCCTTATTTTCAGTTTCTTTGGATTTGAAAGCTTGCATTGTGTGGCTGTTTTAGGGTCTCAGGTATTGGAAAGGACCTTGACGTGGTACCTGAGCTTGTCCCATTTGGGCAGATGCGGTGACTAACCTTTCCATTTTTGCTTTTAAATCTTAGCTGAGAGCTTGTAAGTGAGTGCTGGGTTTTCTCTGTGTGTTGTATTAATTTGTTTTGTAATTTTCCCTATGGTTCTTGCACCCAGACCTGTCTGGGGTTAACTGCTTGTGGCTCTGGGACAGCACAGCTTCCTGTGAGTGCCAGTGGCACCCAGGGCTGAGCATGTTGCAGGGTCATGGGATGTGTACCCGGTCCGGTATGAGAGTGCAGTTCCCTTCCATGTTTTGTATATGTCTAGGGTGGTTGGTTACATATTCCTGTGCACCCTTCCCTTGTTTTCAGTTTGTTTGGATTTGAAAGCTTGCATTGTGTGGCTGTTTTAGGGTCTCAGGTATTGGAAAGGACCTTGACGTGGTACCTGAGCTTGTCCCATTTGGCCAGATGAGGTGACTAACCTTTCCATTTTTGCTTTTAAATCTTAGCTGAGAGCTTGTAAGTGAGTGCTGGGTTTTCTCTGTGTGTTGTATTAATTTGTTTTGTAATTTTCCCTATGGTTCTTGCACCCAGACCTGTCTGGGGTTAACTGCTTGTGGCTCTGGGGACAGCACAGCTTCCTGTGAGTGCCAGTGGCACCCAGGGCTGAGCATGTTGCAGGGTCATGGGATGTGTACCCGGTCCGGTATGAGAGTGCAGTTCCATTCCATGTTTTGTATATGTCTAGGGTGGTTACATATTCCTGTGCACCCTTCCCTTGTTTTCAGTTTGTTTGGATTTGAAAGCTTGCATTGTGTGGCTGTTTTAGGGTCTCAGGTATTGGAAAGGACCTTGACGTGGTACCTGAGCTTGTCCAATTTGGCCAGATGCGGTGACTAACCTTTCCATTTTTGCTTTAAAATCTTAGCTGAGAGCTTGTAAGTGAGTGCTGGGTTTTCTCTGTGTGTTGTATTAATTTGTTTTGTAATTTTCCCTATGGTTCTTGCACCCAGACCTGTCTGGGGTTAACTGCTTGTGGCTCTGGGGACAGCACAGCTTCCTCTGAGTGCCAGTGGCACCCAGGGCTGAGCATGTTGCAGGGTCATGGGATGTGTACCCGGTCTGGTATGAGAGTGCAGTTCCCTTCCGTGTTTTGTATGTATCTATATATATATATATATATGTTGTGTTGGAAGAGAAAGAGAGAAGATTCGGCGCTAGGTGTCCCCCCCGAGAAGTGTTTAATTTGTAACGTGGATGAATGAACTGGCTGCCCTTATACCTGAAATAGGGCAATTGCAGGGTCCCCACCCTGCACTGTCCTATTTCGTTTTTTAGAGAGAACTATTGGTGGGAAGAGTGGTATTGAGGCGCACTGTTCTTAGAGGTAATAACCCGTGTATTATTAATATTGGTGTCAGGGGAGTGGGTATAATGCAAACAATCAGAAATATGATATATATAGTACAAATATTTGTACCAGCAGCGTCTGATTGAGTGAACCCGAAAGTATTTACTATTTATACAGTGTATAGGTTTAGGATGGAGTACCTGCCAAGTTAAAATGACAAACTAAAAAATATCAAACTAAAATATATATATATATCTTCCTTCACAGTTCAAAATATGGATACACATTTAGTATAGCATAATAGAGTGAAGTACACAAAGATTCACAGGTGTTCTTAGTCCCAAAAAGTCCAGTAGATATATGTAGAGTAATGAATATAAATTTCTCTGTCTAATCCTTATGTTGTAAGTAAATGCCCACTTACTAGATGAAACCTCAATCCTATGAGGTAAGTGGGAAGCGTCTGTAGTAGATACAATTGTCCCCCAGCAATCTGGAACCTCTGCTTCTCTGCCTCTTAGGTGTAGTCAGAGACCCCGCTTTCCTGCTTCTTTAGTATGGTAGAGATTCCTTTCTCCCTCCTTCCAAATGGTTCAGATATTCACTCAGCTCCCAGTAATCCGTGATGTGAAGTACATAAATAAGGGAACACAAATATGGAAAAGATAGTGCAACACTGTTGTACAAGTTTAAAACATATATTTATTTCATATGTTAAAAATGCTCACATTCTTCCACCTCAATCCAATATGAGGTATCAGTTAGGCATAGTAGTGCATTAAAACAGTTGCAAAAAAAATTCCAAAAAGTGAATAATCAGGCATGCAGAAAAAACGGCATACAAGCAGTTAATGAGATACATTTCAATATATCTTTGTTCAAATCTCTCCTTACGCGTTTCAAAGGTGTCTAAAAATGGGTTACCTTCTTCATCAGAGGAAAATTTTTTGAGTGTGATTGCTGGTAGTTCTTTAGGGACTTTAAATAGGGTTTACCTGAGTGATTACGATTTTCTAGAGCTCTGATTGGCTCTTTGTGGTCATATGGTATAATAGGTGTGTGGGCTGATTAGCCAATCACTAGCCTGTTAGATCGTGTTTTGTTTGTATTAACTTTCAAGTTTTTAGACACCTTTGAAACGCGTAAGGAGAGATTTGAACAAAGATATATTGAACTGTATCTCATTAACTGCTTGTATGCCGTTTTTTCTGCATGCCTGATTATTCACTTTTTGGAATTTTTTTTGCAACTGTTTTAATGCACTACTATGCCTAACTGATACCTCATATTGGATTGAGGTGGAAGAATGTGAGCATTTTTAACATATGAAATAAATATATGTTTTAAACTTGTACAACAGTGTTGCACTATCTTTTCCATATTTGTGTTCCCTTATTTATGTACTTCACATCACGGATTACTGGGAGCTGAGTGAATATCTGAACCATTTGGAAGGAGGGAGAAAGGAATCTCTACCATACTAAAGAAGCAGGAAAGCGGGGTCTCTGACTACACCTAAGAGGCAGAGAAGCAGAGGTTCCAGATTGCTGGGGGACAATTGTATCTACTACAGACGCTTCCCACTTACCTCATAGGATTGAGGTTTCATCTAGTAAGTGGGCATTTACTTACAACATAAGGATTAGACAGATAAATTTATATTCATTACTCTACATATATCTACTGGACTTTTTGGGACTAAGAACACCTGTGAATCTTTGTGTACTTCACTCTATTATGCTATACTAAATGTGTATCCATATTTTGAACTGTGAAGGAAGATATATATATATTTTTTAGTTTGATATTTTTTAGTTTGTCATTTTAACTTGGCAGGTACTCCATCCTAAACCTATACACTATATAAATAGTAAATACTTTCGGGTTCACTCAATCAGACGCTGCTGGTACAAATATTTGTACTATATATATCATATTTCTGATTGTTTGCATTATACCCACTCCCCTGACACCAATATTAATAATACACGGGTTATTACCTCTAAGAACAGTGCGCCTCAATACCACTCTTCCCACCAAAAAAATATATATATATATATATATATCTATATCTATATATATATATATATATCTATATATATATATATATATATATATATATATATATATATATATATATATATATTCATTTGTGTGGTTAAAACAGTTGCTCTAATAGGCAAGAAAGGTTTTTGTGCAGGCTGGAAAGTATTTTTTTGGGGCCGGAAAGACTTTAAAAAGTACAAATATAGGTGGTAAAGACTTTGTAACTTTAAATTTACACAATTTATTAGTGTTTTGTCCTTGTGAATTGGCTGATTCCAGAGTGAGCAAATAAGTATGTAAGCTTCCCTTCTGCTCTGAAAAGTCCTGAACCCTTTTTTTGTGAAAAGAAAATAATCTGGAATAAATTTGTTGTTTTTGTACATTTCTAAAAGAGATATTTCTATACTATGGCCCCACATGTACTAAAAGGCGAGCGGACAAGCTTCTCAATTCGAAAAGTTGGGGCCTATTTATTATGTGTCTGTCCGACATGATCCGGTCAGAGGATCATGTCCGACAGACATCGATGAATGCGGAGAGTAATACGCTCTCCGCATTCAGCATTGAACCAGCAGCTCTTGTGAACTGCTGGTGCAACTCCGCCCCCTGCAGATTCGCAGCCGCTAGCAGAGGGATGTCTGTCCGCATCCTCAGAGCAGGCGTACAGGTTATGGAGCAGCGGTATTTAGACCGCTGCTTCATAACTGGTGTTTTCATACAGAGCTTGATAGATAGGCCCCCTTGTTCGATCTCCCTTTGCTGCATACGGACAGCGGATGAACAGGATCTGCTGCTCGTATGTATCATTACACACTCAAGTGAGCAGAAGAGAAGGGACTGTCAATGACTGAGTGCGAGCGAGTTCTCAGTGATTTCTCCTCGCCACCTCAGAGGTGGCGTAAAGTGTAAGAAAGAGCGGTCTATGACTGCTGCTTCTTACATTGCAGGAAGCAGGCTCGCATATGCTAACCTGCCATGCAAGGGCTCAGGAGCAGCTTTCGCTGCTTAGTACATGTAGGCCTATATGTATTTTATATTCTTCCCACATAAATCAATCTAAAAAGTATGTTTAAATAAAGTTTTAGTGTAAACTTTCAAATCATTTTAGCTCAAATCCCTTTTATATTGACTATTCTATGTAAGAAGAATTTTCAGAAGTTTTGCATTATTAGCCACAGGCGCAACCAATAAACCTTTATAAAGAAGTTACCCATGAGCATTTTATAAAGATTCAGAAAGCTCATATTATTTGCTCTTTGTAATAATTTGTATTCTGAAAACCAGACTGTTATACAACAGAATCATTCCTCTCATACTGTAAAAGAAAACAAAAAAACATCTGGAGCAGTTTGGTGAGTTGCATGTAAATGGCAAACTCCTCCCTGATGTCTGACTAATTTTCCGCAGCTGTTAAAAATGATGACATCAATTCTTACTCTTGAACAAAGATTATTAGAGTCGAACAATAAAAATTCCATCTCAATTTATTTTTACATATTGATGCCTTTAGCCTTCAAATTAGATCGTATAATGCATATTAAATGCAAAGCACTGAAGGGATGAATCAGTACATCATTATATTCTTTTTTTCTCAGAGTACATGATCTGAGTTTGTTGATATGATTATATTTACTAATAAAAATAAAAAAAAACTGCAAGCTGAAATATTTCTTCAGTTTAATTCTATAGAGGGTCTATTCTGAAGGCCATTCCAACTTAAAAAAAAAAATAACAACAATAATCCCATAGCTGAAGCTAAATGCTCCAATAATTTCTGCCAAAATGTATAAAATAAAATCACGTCTTCTAGGTTCAGTTTAGTTTTGCCTTCAAGTATCACATATTTTCCCTCCCTTTTTTAAATTTGGGAAGAGAGTGCACCAAGATGTAGTTCTTATTTGTCCAACAATTATCTCTTATTGCACTCTCCACCTACTAGCAATAAGTTATATTCGTGCCTGGACGATGTCTGCTGACTAAGAATTAAAATTAGGATTTCACAGAGGCAGGACCAAATGTCCTTAGATGAGTTGTCAGTTCTGTTTGCACATGACATGAGGAACCTACCTGTATGTTTATTTTTTGGTTATAAGAAATAATCAAATATATTTTCAACCACAGAAGTTCTTTTTTTATTCTGATTTTTAAAAATGTGTGGGCCATAGGCACTGTGCCTATTAGGTCTAATGATTTTCTTTTCTTAGTGGATGTATTTATTAAGGTGAAGATGGTTAAGGTTCCCTCCAGGGAGCCCCAAGTGAGGCGGCATCCATATTTACTTATGCAACTCCGACCCTTGCTCTCTCCCAACCAAACTTTTGTTAGTTATTCAGGAAGGAATTATTTAAGTCCCCACCTTAGATGGCAGAGGGTTAAAGAAGCAGTGGTCTCTGGACGGCTGTAAGTTTATGTCTCAATGGCTCAAAAGCTGTATATGCAGTTTCATACATTGGGGCCAATTTATCATTGGTCTGTCCGACATGATCCGCTCAGCGAATAATGTCCGACAGACATCGATGAATGCCGACAGCATACGCTGTTGGAATTTATCATTACACAAGCAGTTCTTGTGAACTGCTTTTGCAATGCCGCCCCCTGCAGATTTGCAGTCAATCGTAGCTAGCCAGGGGTGTCAATCAGCCCGATCATATGAGATCTGGAGGATTGATGTCCGCAGCCTCAGAGCAGGCGGACCAGTTAAGGACCAGTCTTAAGACCGCTGCTTCATAACTGCTGTTTCCGTCAAGCTTGAAGGCTCTCGCGGAAACAGGGCCTTGATAAATCGGTCTCATTGAGTCCATTGCCTAAATGGCCTTAAATACTTTTTTTGATGCAAATGAGTACTACAGGATAACTTTAATATAATAATTCCCTTGCCAACTTTAATATCATGGATTGTCATAGGGTTTTCAAAATTGAATTATTGGAGAATAATTAAATACCACACACAAAAAAATAATAAGTATTTAACAAATTTTAAATGCATTTGTGTCATGATAACAAACACATATCTTGCATGAGGATAATTCTACATCACTATTACAATGAATAAAATAAAAACTCTCTCAGAAATTTGTCAAAGAATGTTTCACTTTTCAAATACTACACCACTGGCCTGTTGAAACCACATTGGTCTTGTTTTGAATGGCATTTTTTGGCAATTTGCATGCCTTTCTGTAAATATTAAGGTTCTTTTAATTTTAATTTACTAATTTTATGTTACATGTTTACATGTTAATCTACTAGATCATTTTTGATGTATACAAAGATATAAATCTAGTTTAACTTACATTATAACCATAAGATGTGTATCTACGTTATAAACAATAATGTTAATGTTGCAATTGCAATTGGGACATATGTTGGTCTAGTTGCAACAGGATTTTGGGGGCAGCACATTTTGAGGGATACATTTATGGTATATTTTTCAACTCCTATGCTCTCCAAATAGTTTATTAATCATTACATTACAATTCAATGATCCCTAACTAAAAAGTGATGGGAAAGGTTGGTGGGGGGGGGGGGTGCAGATTTCCCAGTGCCCATGGGGAGCAAAACAAAATCTAAATATGCCACTGTTCTGTGTAATTCAAGCAAAATCATATCAAACTAGTTATTGCACAAATGAACATTTTTTTACTAGTGGTTAAATACAAAATACTCAGCACATTTTCTGGTCCATTTAAAAAGGAATTTTACAGTACATTTTTTTTTTTTAAAGTAATGTTCCTTTCTATGGGAGCTGTCTCTATCAGTGACCAGTAGAATCACAGGACACATTTTGAATCAAAATAACTTAAACTTAACCGTGTAAAAAAAATAATGATAATAACAATTGGCCAGATTACAAGTGGAGTGCTAAATATCTATTTTGTGAAAGCGATATTTGCGCTACATTGAGTAATAATACCAGCACACGCTAATGTGAGCTGGTATTAAAAATTGACAGCAATGCGAATGCTAGCTCGCTTTCGCATTGCTGGAAAGCATTGTGCTCATGAGAGCGTGCTTCCAAAGGCTCCAATGGGAACCTCGTTCTGATGCTGTCATACAAGTCACAGAACCAAAGCACAGCAAAGGGGGTACATAGTGCAGTGATGGCAGCAAAGTGTAAATATATATACACACAGTCCCCATAAACAGCAAAGTAAAGGCCAACTTTAGCACCCCAAAATTGCTAAGTTCAATTTACTTTTTTTTTTTTAATTATACTTAAAAGAAAAGGCAAACTAACACTTAAGTTTGGGGGCATTTGGGGGATATTTATAAAATTAACAAGAGATCTGATCTCTGGTTCATTCTATAAGTGCTAATTGCCAGCCCTGGACTGGGACCAAAAATGGGCCCTGGCATTTTAAGGCAAAGCAGCCCACCCCCCCACATACAGACACCATTTCACAAACAAACACTCACACACACACACACACACACACATAGGCTTACATTCACATACGCACAGATTACACACACACATATACACATATGCACATACTTACACTAACTCACACATACACAAAGACTCATATTTACAGACTTACACTGACACAAGAATGCACAGACTTACAAATATAGAGCTATAATGTACTTGGCTAGCTACTCACCCTAACATCCTCAACTTGGCTGACACTGACTCATTTAGCTGTTGGCAAAGCTACTAACACTGACTTGACTAATAACTGGTTTTATAGTGCCTAGAAAATGGACGCTCCAGATCAGTAAAATGCCCTAGCATTGTTTTCTCTGGCTTGGGGTGCGTAGGGCTCAAAGTAATATATTTTCCTTTTTGAAGCATGCTTTGGCACAACTACATTTGGCACAACATATTAGGGCTGCGGAATCTGTTGGTGCTTTACAAATAACCAATAATAATAATAATAATAATAACTACATATCACTTCCAGCTACTTGCTGGGTCTCCAAGCAGCAACCAGCTTCATCACTCTCTTCCTCTTCGGTTTATTCTACACTAAATACATAAAATGAATGGCTCCTAATTTTTTGAGTTGGTTTAAATAGGTTGAGCCCGGCAATAATTTATTTATAATTACATTTGGAAAAATCGAATGCATTTCTTTAAATATGTGATGCTATCTAGCAGGACATGGAGATCTAAATTTATGTCCTATGGAAGAATGTAATGCATAAAAACAAAATACATTCTTAGCAGATCCTGGAAGAATGCTAAAACACATGAGTGAAGAGGTTGCTTCCACTGAAAAAAAATGGCAGATAATTTTCAGAGAAATAATGGATAATCGCATATCAGCATCAGCTTAGACTGAGATTTGTAGTAGTTAAATGAAGATCATTCACTTCACAATGGTTTCAAAAGTTTCCCAGGCATGGTAATGTGCCAAAATCCAACATATAACATGCTAACCAAAACCCTGGAGTAATAATGAAAATGTGAGATTCCTTACTTATTCTACAAAACGCTTGGTGAGCCATGATGGAAGTCTTACCTGCCTCTCACAGTCCAGGTCCGGAGGTCACAGATAGCTGAGCCAGGCGATGCTTCTGCACTACGTGACACGGCACATACAGGGAGTGCAGAATTATTAGGCAAATGAGTATTTTGACCACATCATCCTCTTTATGCATGTTGTCTTACTCCAAGCTGTATAGGCTCGAAAGCCTACTACCAATTAAGCATATTAGGTGATGTGCATCTCTGTAATGAGAAGGGGTGTGGTCTAATGACATCAACACCCTATATCAGGTGTACATAATTATTAGGCAACTTCCTTTCCTTTGGCAAAATGGGTCAAAAGAAGGACTTGACAGGCTCAGAAAAGTCAAAAATAGTGAGATATCTTGCAGAGGGATGCAGCACTCTTAAAATTGCAAAGCTTCTGAAGCGTGATCATCGAACAATCAAGCGTTTCATTCAAAATAGTCAACAGGGTCGCAAGAAGCGTGTGGAAAAACCAAGGCGCAAAATAACTGCCCATGAACTGAGAAAAGTCAAGCGTGCAGCTGCCAAGATGCCACTTGCCACCAGTTTGGCCATATTTCAGAGCTGCAACATCACTGGAGTGCCCAAAAGCACAAGGTGTGCAATACTCAGAGACATGGCCAAGGTAAGAAAGGCTGAAAGACGACCACCACTGAACAAGACACACAAGCTGAAACGTCAAGACTGGGCCAAGAAATATCTCAAGACTGATTTTTCTAAGGTTTTATGGACTGATGAAATGAGAGTGAGTCTTGATGGGCCAGATGGATGGGCCCGTGGCTGGATTGGTAAAGGGCAGAGAGCTCCAGTCCGACTCAGACGCCAGCAAGGTGGAGGTGGAGTACTGGTTTGGGCTGGTATCATCAAAGATGAGCTTGTGGGGCCTTTTCGGGTTGAGGATGGAGTCAAGCTCAACTCCCAGTCCTACTGCCAGTTTCTGGAAGACACCTTCTTCAAGCAGTGGTACAGGAAGAAGTCTGTATCCTTCAAGAAAAACATGATTTTCATGCAGGACAATGCTCCATCACAAGCGTCCAAGTACTCCACAGCGTGGCTGGCAAGAAAGGGTATAAAAGAAGAAAATCTAATGACATGGCCTCCTTGTTCACCTGATCTGAACCCCATTGAGAACCTGTGGTCCATCATCAAATGTGAGATTTACAAGGAGGGAAAACAGTACACCTCTCTGAACAGTGTCTGGGAGGCTGTGGTTGCTGCTGCACGCAATGTTGATGGTGAACAGATCAAAACACTGACAGAATCCATGGATGGCAGGCTTTTGAGTGTCCTTGCAAAGAAAGGTGGCTATATTGGTCACTGATTTGTTTTTGTTTTGTTTTTGAATGTCAGAAATGTATATTTGTGAATGTTGAGATGTTATATTGGTTTCACTGGTAAAAATAAATAATTGAAATGGGTATATTTTTGTTTTTTGTTAAGTTGCCTAATAATTATACACAGTAATAGTCACCTGCACACACAGATATCCCCCTAAAATAGCTATAACTAAAAATTACTTCCAAAACTATTCAGCTTTGATATTAATTAGTTTTTTGGGTTCATTGAGAACATGGTTGTTGTTCAATAATAAAATTAATCCTCAAAAATACAACTTGCCTAATAATTCTGCACTCCCTGTACAATGTCCCACCAGACCTATGGCTGCAGCTCACTGAGGGCATCATGTCATGTGTGGGGTAAACCATATTTGGAGTCAGAACACCAGTCCCACATGAGTGCATGTGTATGACTGCACTGCACACTGTATGCATCAGCTTGACCCACATAGTGGTCTGGTGCAGTGCCAGTGCGGCTGTGAAATAATATATAATTGAGTGTCAAATTAACATTTACACCAATTGCCAAAGTAGTCACAGAGCTATTGGCCTTGTGGTAATGGTGGGTGGGGTTAAGGGTCTAAGTTAACAGGCTACCCAACAGGTGCACTGATGTCACACTAAATAAACATTTTGAGCAAACTAAGAGCCATAGTGAAGCATTAATGGTGGGCGTGGCTAAGAAACCTGGGGCCAGCCGGGCATTTGCCCGGTATGCCCTATTGCCAGTCAGCACCTGCTAATTGCAAGCTTGCGGTAGAATAACCAGCCACCTGTAATGGCTGGTTATTTATTGCAGCCCGCAAACAGGCAAATTTGCCCATTTGCAGGCATGCAATATATTCGCACTCCACTTTTAATCTAGCCCAACATGTTTAATTGCTGCTCTTTGATATGCAGTAAATAACAGAAGAGAGAGAGAATTTTGTCTGTTGATTATTTTAATGTTTAAATATCATTTGTATGCTGATGACATATCCCAATAAAGTGATATAAAAGAGCGCTGATATTTAAAATATAAAAAAGCAATATTCAATATAAAACCAGGTAATACACTTAAAGTATAGTAGGTCAAGTCTACCATATTAGTCCTGTTTATTGTCCATAAACTGGTGGTAAATTGAAGGGATAAAGGTATCTTCCTGTTACGTGAGTAGGGCTGCTCCTCTTGATCCCAGAGAGTGTGGAACAACTGTTAAAATAGAAAGTAGAAAGAGGGCGCCACAATAGCGTGATACCGTCTGGATATGTAGGTATAGATATAAGTAAGTATTATGCTTACCAGATGGTGTGACACTGTACTGTGACCAGTGCAAGAAAGCAGGCTAGCACTTATCAGTGGCTAGTACACTGTGGAAGCCTAGCTCCAAAGGCACTTGTCCTAGTATAATAATACTTATGACGCGTTTCTCAACCTCAAACAGGTTGTTTCATCAGATAAAAAAGTGAATGCCATCATTAACAATTGTTAACAATTTATACACATTTGTGTGTCAAAAGAGGAAGTTGTCATCATATGTGTAATCCAATAGAAAAACATTTGTGTGCATTCAGCTGTGGAAACCAAAACAGGCTCCCAGCTGTTACAATTTAAAAATTAGACAGAGTAACAAAGTTTGAATAGGGTGTGTATAAATGTAAGAATCTAAACTTTTAACCTATTGGTTACATTGTGAAAATGAATGAACAAATAAAACAATCTTATCCCTTTGTTTTCATTAAAAGTTATTACATATATAACCTCAAATAATCATTTATTGTGATAGACACAATCCTTTGGAAAAAAAATATGTATAATTTAAAATAAGTGTATGTATGGAAAATGCATAGTTCATTAAATAATCAGGATCTGAATGGGAGTCTAAACTTTTAACCTGTCGTTTGCATGGTGAAAGTGATGATTTAAAGAAAATGTTATTATTAGGTTTTTGTAGAAGATAGATACTTGTATAGCCTCAATGTAGTTTGTTATAATGGCTTGAAACATATTTCACCTCAATAATAGTTTGTTGTAGTAAACATAATCTATTTTAAAAGGAAAATATCACTTTGTTTTCATTAGAAGTTGTTACCTATGTAACCTCACTTAGTAGTTTATTGTGATCAACACAATTCTTTTGAATATGAAAAAATATGTTTAAGTGTAAAAAAGTGTGTTTATGTATAAAAGGGTGATTCATTAAATAATAAAGATATAGATAGGAGTCTTGACCTTTAACCTGTTGTTTGCATTATAAATATGAAGAATTAGAAAAGTGTTATTACTTGGTTTATGTTGAAGATAAATACTTGTATAGCCTCAATATAGTTTGTTATAGAGAAATTAATGTATATATAACCTCAAAAAAAAAACAAAAAAAAAAAACGAGTATGTTATAATATACACAACCTTTTTTTTTATCATAAAAAGGTGTGTTTGTACATAGGGATGTGTATGTATGAAATGAGTTGTTCAATGAACAGAGGTATTTCTGTATATGCATGTGCATGCAAACATGTCCACAACCCTCCCCCTCCCCTTGTCAAATGTCTGCATCATGTGCCTGTGCACCCACACTCATAGTTGTGTTGTTTGTAACTGTCTGTCTGGGAAAACAATTATTTTGCTAGAAAGATGAAGAAAAGGAATATTTCTCTTTGAGTGTATGGTATATGTAAAGTTTGAATAATAATTAGTAATCTGTGTCTGAAATTTCATAATGAAATCTGGTATTGATATAAATTTGATATAAATTTAAATTTCTAATTGGTACCTATTTTCTCTCACATTTAACTGATTTAATCATATTATTAATAATAATAATAATAAAATTACTATCTGAATATGTAGTTCTGCCCTATTTTTCCAATAGTGTATCTGGCCTATGAATGTTATAAAATAAATTAATATTCTGTATCAGAAGAGGATAAATTCATTATTGTAATAGCTGTAGATGTCTATCAATTGAAGGCTGCTAGATCCAGGTTGGCATTCAACCCTTGTGGATGAAGAGTCTTCATTCGGTAGATCCAGTATGTTTCACGCTGTCTCAGTCTGGTGAGTCTGTTGTAGTCAGAACTCTTTGGAATAAAGTCAATGGGAATGTATTTGAAAATATATGGATTTCCATTGTGTTTGGTTAGACAATGATTAGGTATGCTATGTTTAATTTTATTTTTTCTGGAATTTTTGCAGTTGCGGTGATGTTCACCCCATCTGTTTCTCAGCTTCCTGGTGGTGCGGCCTACATATTGGAGGCCGCATAAACACTCCATAAGATAAACGGTAAAAGATGAATTGCAGTTGAAAAAGATAGGAATTTGGAAAATCTCACCAGTGATTGTGGTTTTGAAATTTTTAATCCCTGATTTGATAATTTTACAAGAGCCACATCCTGTTTTGCCACATTTGTAAATACCCCGAAGGCCAAATAGTCCCTTGTTTTGATTAGGATTTTGTAATGTTCTATTAGAAAGTTTGTGTTTTACTTTCTTACTGGGAGCTAGCTGGTTTCTAAGTGTAGGCGCTCTTTTATATATGATTTTTGGTGTTTCTTTTAACAAATGTTTGAGAATGGGGTCCCTTTGTATTATATACCAATGTTTTTTTTATGATGTGTTGTATTTTATGAAAATCAGAATTATATTGTGTTATGAAAAAGGTTTCTTTCTCTCCAAAAGGTGTATCTGTTTTGTTGGTTTTTTGATCTGCTAGGATATCCTCCCTATTAAGATTTTTCGCTCTCTCAAGGGCCCTGTCTAGTAAAATGGGGGGATATTCTTTTTCAATAAACCTATTGTATAATACTTGACTTTGTTCCAAAAAAGTGTTATAATCGCTACAATTTCGTCTCATCCTACGAAATTGACTATAGGGTACATTGTGTATCCAATTCCTGTGATGATTGCTGTGGTAATTTAAAAAAACTATTACTGTCGACATCTTTAAAAAAGGTCTTAGATGTAATATTGTGTTCTTCTAAACTAAGGATGAGATCTAGATATTCAATATTTTGGGTCTGAATGTTGGCCGTAAATTTTAGGCCCATGTTATTGCAGTTTAAATGTTCTATGAAATTGTTGGCCAACGATAGATCTCCTTCCCATAAGAAAATCAGATCATCTATATAACGGCCATAGAAGACCAGGTTCGCCCCAAAGTTTGCTGAATAGATGTGATTTTCTTCAAAGAATCCCATGAATAGGTTTGCAAAACTGGGGGCAAACCTGGTCCCCATGGCCGTTCCTTTGATCTGTAAGTAAAAATTGTCTTGGTATATGAAATAGTTATGCTGTAAAATAAACAAAATGTTCTCTAAAATATAATCACATTGTGTGCTTGGCAAATAAATATCCTTGTGAAGATAATGTGAAATCGCTAATAAACCTAAATCGTGCCAAATGTTCGAATATAAAGAGCTGACATTACAGGTAATCCAAGAAAGATTTCTATTGTTAATATTGATTTTTTGTAGATGTTGTAGTAAATGAGTGCTATCTTTGATATATGACGGTAAAGTGACTACGTGTTTTTGCAAATATTTGTCTATAAAAAAAGATAAGTTGTAAGTTAAATTTCCGATTCCAGCAATGATTGGGCGTCCTGGGGGATTTGTTTTGTTTTTGTGGATTTTGGGTAGATGATAATAGTGGGCAATACCTGGATTTTGTACTTTTTGGAAATCTCTCTCATTTGTATTCAAGATTTTTAGGGTGAACCCTTTTTCTATCAGTTCTGTATAAGACTTTAGAAATTTATCAGTGGGATCTCCTTGTAGTATTTGATAATATTCTTGGTCTCCTAGAATCCTGTCTGCTTCCCTAATATAATCTGCCAAATCCTGGATAACTATTCCGCCGCCTTTGTCGGCGTCGTGGATGATGATGTTGGGGTTATTTTTAAGACTAGAAATGGCATTTTGCTTGCTCATGAGACATTAATTTCTTTTTTTGTTCTTTGTCCTCAATAAATTGTCAAAATCTTCTAAAACCATACTATGGTACAAATCTATATGATCCTTTCCTATATTAGTGGGATTGAAATTGGATTTGTTTTTAACATCGGCATGTATATATCCATCAAACAGATGATTGGTAAGATCGCTGGTTTCTGAATATAGGCAAACTAAATTGTTGTTTGGTGGCATGGAATCGGTCAAAATGGTTTGGGTCATTAGAGAATCGATATGATCAGTTTTGAGTTTTTTATTTGCAAAGTATTTTTGTAGACTAAGCTTATGTGTGAAATTATTTAAATCCACAAAAATATCAAACATTATGGGAGTGTTTTGTGGACTGAAGGAAAGCCCTCGTTTTAAGACTCTTTTTTTCTGGGATAGATAATGGATAAGTGGACAGATTAAAGATTCCCTGATCTAGTCTGGAGAAGTCCTTTTTCTTGGCGGCAAGGGCTCTGCCTCTGGAACCTCGTTTTCTATAGTGTGCAGTCTATTGCCTGCTCTTGTATGCAGACTTTCTGTTCTTAAAAATGGAGCTAACCCTAAAAAAGGAGCTGGGCCGTGACTTGTACTAGGACTCTCTACATCTGATGAGGATTCTCTGTGTTCAGTGGACAATAATCTGAATCTATTAGGATGTTCGAATGTATCTTGATACAAATTACGATGTGCATTGTTATGATGAGAGTTGAATTCGGTATTTACAGATATAGATGTTGGTTCTCTTAGTGAATGTGTATTCGGTGTAGCGTATTCTGGATGTTGATAATGATAACTATTGTTATTTCGTCTTCCATAATAGGAGTCTTTGTTACAGGACGATTGTCCTCCCGATTGTTGATTATGCTGTGGTTGAAATGATTTTTTGTAATTGTATTGATGTGCTTGTTTTTAATTGTGTTGTTGTGCTTGTGTATATTGGTATGAGTGTTGTGTTTGTGTTTGGTGGTTGCGATTGTGGTTGTGATGAGTTCTGTAATCATGTTGGTTCCTGTTGGGTCCACCATTATAATTGTGATAATGTTGTGATCTGTTGTGATTTGTATTGGAATTGTGAGATATTTTGTTGTGATGCCAAGGATTGGTGGTGTATGATTGTGAAGATGTGTGCATGATGTTAGTTGGAGTAAATGATGTCTTATGCCTCTTGTTATTTCCCCTATGTTGGACCTTGGTCCATTCGCTCTGACTGTTTGAATTATTAGCTATGTGTTCTTGCGTGTCGTTCTTACGATTATATGTGTATACGCAGTCATTGGTATAGTCTTCATGATCTCTCTGTAATTTCTTATTCTTGTTAGAAACACAAACACAACACTCATACCAATATACACAAGCACAACAACACAATTACAAACAAGCACATCAATACAATTACAACAAATCATTTCAACCACAACATAATCAACAATCGGGAGGACAATCGTCCTGTAACAAAGACTCCTATTATGGAAGACGAAATAACAATAGTTATCATTATCAACATCCAGAATACGCTACACCGAATACACATTCACTAAGAGAACCAACATCTATATCTGTAAATACCGAATTCAACTCTCATCATAACAATGCACATCGTAATTTGTATCAAGATACATTCGAACATCCTAATAGATTCAGATTATTGTCCACTGAACACAGAGAATCCACATCAGATGTAGAGAGTCCTAGTACAAGTCACGGCCCAGCTCCTTTTTTAGGGTTAGCTCCATTTTTAAGAACAGAAAGTCCGCATACAAGAGCAGGCAAAAGACCGCACACTACAGAAAACGAGGTTCCAGAGGCAGAGCCCTTGCCGCCAATAAAAAGGACTTATCCAGACTAGATCAGGGAATCTTTAATCTGTCCACTTATCCATTATCTATGACAGAAAAAGAGTCTTAAAACGAGGGCTTTCTTTCTGTCCACAAAACCCTCCCAAAATGTTTGATATTTTTGTGGATTTAAATAATTTCAGACGTAAACTTAGTCTACAAAAATACTTTGCAAATAAAAAACTCAAAACTGATCATATCGATTCTCTAATGACCCAAACCATTTTGACCGATTCCATGCCACCAAACAACAATTTAGTTTGCCTATATTCAGAAACCAGTGATCTTACCAATCATCTGTTTGATGGATATATACATACCGATGTTAGAAACAAATCCAATTTCAATCCCACTAATATAGGAAAGGATCATATAGATTTGTACCATAGTATGGTTTTAGAAGATTTTGACAATTTATTGAGGACAAAGAACAAAAAAAGAAATGATTGTCTCATGAGCCAGCAAAAGGCAATTTCTAGTCTTAAAAATAACCCCAACATCATCATCCGCGACGCCGACAAAGGCGGCGGAATAGTTATCCAGGATTTGGCAGATTATATTAGGGAAGCAGACAGGATTCTAGGAGACCAAGAATATTATCAAATACTACAAGGAGATCCCACTGATAAATTTCTAAAGTCTTATACAGAACTGATAGAAAAAGGGTTCACCCTAAAATGAGAGAGATTTCCAAAAAGTACAAAATCCAGGTATTGCCCACTATTATCATCTACCCAAAATCCACAAAAACAAAACAAATCCCCCAGGACGCCCAATCATTGCTGGAATCGGAAATTTAACTTACAACTTATCTTTTTTTATAGACAAATATTTGCAAAAACACGTAGTCACTTTACCGTCATATATCAAAGATAGCACTCATTTACTACAACATCTACAAAAAATCAATATTAACAATAGAAATCTTTCTTGGATTACCTGTGATGTCAGCTCTTTATATTCGAACATTTGGCACGATTTAGGTTTATTAGCGATTTCACATTATCTTCACAAGGATATTTATTTGCCAAGCACACAATGTGATTATATTTTAGAGAACATTTTGTTTATTTTACAGCATAACTATTTCATATACCAAGACAATTTTTACTTACAGATCAAAGGAACGGCCATGGGGACCAGGTTCGCCCCCAGTTTTGCAAACCTATTCATGGGATTCTTTGAAGAAAAATACATCTATTCAGCAAACTTTGGGGCGAAACTGGTCTTCTATGGCCATTATATAGATGATCTGATTTTCTTATGGGAAGGAGATCTATCGTTGGCCAACAATTTCATAGAACATTTAAACTGCAATAACATGGGCCTAAAATTTACGGCCAACATTCAGACCCAAAATATTGAATATCTAGATCTCATCCTTAGTTTAGAAGAACACAATATTACATCTAAGACCTTTTTTAAAGATGTCGACAGTAATAGTTTTTTAAATTACCACAGCAATCATCACAGGAATTGGATACACAATGTACCCTATAGTCAATTTCGTAGGATGAGACGAAATTGTAGAGATTATAACACTTTTTTGGAACAAAGTCAAGTATTATACAATAGGTTTATTGAAAAAGAATATCTCCCCATTTTACTAGACAGGGCCCTTGAGAGAGCGAAAAATCTTAATAGGGAGGATATCCTAGCAGATCAAAAAAACAACAAAACAGATACACCTTTTGGAGAGAAAGAAACCTTTTTCATAACACAATATAATTCTGATTTTCATAAAATACAACACATCATAAAAAAACATTGGTATATAATACAAAGGGACCCCATTCTCAAACATTTGGTAAAAGAAACACCAAAAATCATATATAAAAGAGCGCCTACACGTAGAAACCAGCTAGCTCCCAGTAAGAAAGTAAAACACAAACTTTCTAATAGAACATAACAAAATCCTAATCAAAACAAGGGACTATTTGGCCTTCGGGGTATTTACAAATGTGGCAAAACAGGATGTGGCTCTTGTAAAATTATCAAATCAGGGATTAAAAATTTCAAATCCACAATCACTGGTGAGATTTTCCAAATTCCTATCTTTTTCAACTGCAATTCATCTTTTACCGTTTATTTTATGGAGTGTTTATGTGGCCTCCAATATGTAGGCAGCACCTCCAGGAAGCTGAGAAACAGATGGGGTGAACATCACCGCAACTGCAAAAATTCCAGAAAAAAATAAAATTAAACATAGCATACCTAATCATTTTCTAACCAAACACAATGGAAATCCATATATTTTCAAATACATTCCCATTGACTGTATTCCAAAGAGTTCTGACTACAACAGACTCACCAGACTTAGACAGCGTGAAACATACTGGATCTACCGAATGAAGACTCTTCATCCACAAGGGTTGAATGCCAACCTGGATCTAGCAGCCTTCAATTGATAGACATCTACAGCTATTACAATAATGAATTTATCCTCTTCTGATACAGAATATTAATTTATTTTATAACATTCATAGGCCAGATACACTATTGGAAAAATAGGGCAGAAATACATATTCAGATAGTAATTTTATTATTATTATTATTATTATTATTATTATTATTATTATTAATAATAATATGATTGCATCTGTTAAATGTGAGAGAAAATAGGTACCAATTAGAAATTTAAATTTATATCAAATTTATATCAAATACCAGATTTCATTATGAAATTTCAGACACAGATTACTAATTATTATTCACACTTTACACATACCATACACTCAAAGAGAAATATTCCTTTTCTTCATCTTTCTAGCAAAATAATTGTTTTCCCAGACAGACAGTTACAAACAACACAACTATGAGTGTAGGTGCACAGGCACATGATGCAGACATTTGACAAGGGGAGGGGGGGTTTGTGGACATGTTTGCATGCACATGCATATACAGAAATACCTCTGTTCATTGAACAACTCATTTCATACATACACATCCCTATGTACAAACACACCTTTTTATGTTAAAAAAAAAAAAGATTGTGTATATTATAACATACTCTGTTTTTTTTACTTTTTTTGAGGTTATATATACATTAATTCACTATAACAAACTATATTGAGGCTACATAAGTATTTATCTTCAACATAAACCAAGTAATAACACTTTTCTAATTCTTCATATTTATAATGCAAACAACAGGTTAAAGGTCAAGACTCCTATCTATATCTTTATTATTTAATGAATCACCCTTTTATACATAAACACACTTTTTTACAATTAAACATTTTTCATATTCAAAAGAATTGTGTTGATCACAATAAACTACTAAGTGAGGTTACATAGGTAACAACTTCTAATGAAAACAAAGTGATATTTTCCTTTTAAAATAGATTATGTTTACTATAACAAACTATTATTGAGGTGAAATATGTTTCAAGCCATTATAACAAACTACATTGAGGCTATACAAGTATCTATCTTCTACAAAAACCTAATAATAACATTTTCTTTAAATCATCACTTTCACCATGCAAACGACAGGTTAAAAGTTTAGACTCCCATTCAGATCCTGATTATTTAATGAACTATGCATTTTCCATACATACACTTATTTTAAATTATACATATTTTTTTTCCAAAGGATTGTGTCTATCACAATAAATGATTATTTGAGGTTATATATGTAATAACTTTTAATGAAAACAAAGGGATAAGATTGTTTTATTTGTTCATTCATTTTCACAATGTAACCAATAGGTTAAAAGTTTAGATTCTTACATTTATACACACCCTATTCAAACCTTGTTACTCTGTCTAATTTTTAAATTGTAACAGCTGGGAGCCTGTTTTGGTTTCACTTTTTTATCTGATGAAACAACCTGTTTGAGGTTGAGAAACGCGTCATAAGTATTAAAAGCCATTTTATTTGAAGTTGTCTGTGTTGTGGTTTATCAATACCAACTGAACAACACACAAAAGATTACACCTTTGCAGCACCTGAAGTCCAGCCAACAGTAGACACACTCAGAGTTTCAACTAGGACAAGTGCCTTTGGAGCTTGGCTTCCACAGTGTACTATCCACTGATAAGTGCTAGCCTGCTTTCTTGCACTGGTCACTGTACAGTGTCACACCATCTGGTAAGCATAATACTTACTTATATCTATACCTACATATCCAGACGGTATCACGCTATTGTGGCGCCCTCTTTCTACTTTCTATGTCTGCTGATGACACCCAAATCTACTTCTCTGCATCAGACCTATCCCTCCCTTCTGAACCCATGTCGTTAGGGGTCTGATGATCAAAAACTCACCGGCATGGAGAGACATCTCCCGAAATCTTTGGGGCTATTTTTGAGCATTATTTTGCAATGTAAGTGTCTCTCCTTCACACCCAGAGCTCTGCATAGATAGATAAACAGCTCTGAAGAAAAAATTTGCCTTTTTAAAAGTCTTTGAGGGACCTCACAGTACAGAGCGGAGAGGTTTAGATTACCAGGCCCTAAGTTTATTTCTAATATTTCATCCTGGGTGTCATCACACTACCTTAAGCTAAATCTCTCCAGAACTGAGCTCCTTATTTCCCCATGAAATAGCGTTATAGAACAAGTAAAACTTAAAGTACTTTTGATATTTATATGTGATCTAGCTTTGACCCCTGTTACTCCTCCACCATCTGCACAGAATTGTTTTTTAGATTGAGGAACAATCTTTTGCAAGGAGCTTACCAAACCTCTTTCTCCCACCTCAGGTCTCAGCAGACACCTCAGAACAAAAGGCCAACAATATTGCAATATAGCTTAGCAACAGCCGGCACTAAAAGGAACATACTCACAGGGTTACTTGAAGAAATTGGAGATTTTATTTGGAAAACACTGGAAGCATTGATAACAGTGATTTCCAGCTTTAATGAAGTCCAAAAGCTCAAAGTATGAAAAAAAAAAAGCCCAACTAGTTTTGGCAGACACAGCTGCCTTTTTGAAGAGCAGTTAAAATCACTATGGCCTAGATTTAGAGTTCGGCGGTAAAAGGGCTGTTAACGCTCCGCGGGCTTTTTTCTGGCCGCACCATAAATTTAACTCTGGTATCGAGAGTTAAAACAAATGCTGCGTTAGGCTCCAAAAAAGGAGCGTAGGGCATTTTTACCGCAAATGCAACTCTCGATACCAGAGTTGCTTACGGACGCGGCCAGCCTCAAAAAACGTGCTCGTGCACGATTCTCCCATAGGAAACAATGGGACTGTTTGAGCTGAAAAAAAACCTAACACCTGCAAAAAAGCAGCGTTCAGCTCCTAACGCAGCCCCATTGTTTCCTATGGGGAAACACTTCCTACGTCTGCACCTAACACCCTAACATGAACCCCAAGTCTAAACACCCCTAACCTTACACTTATTAACCCCTAATCTTCCGCCCCCGCTATCGCTGACCCCTGCATTACAGTTTTAACCCCTAATCTTCCGCTCCGTAAACCGCCGCAACCTACGTTATCCCTATGTACCCCTAATCTGCTGCCCTAACATCGCCGACCCCTATATTATATTTATTAACCCCTAATCTGCCCCCCTCAACGTCGCCGACACCTGCCTACAATTATTAACCCCTAATCTGCCGAGCGGACCTGAGCGCTACTATAATAAAGTTATTAACCCCTAATCCGTCTCACTAACCCTATCATAAATAGTATTAACCCCTAATCTGCCCTCCCTAACATCGCCGACACCTACCTTCAATTATTAACCCCTAATCTTCCGATCGGAGCTCACCGCTATTCTAATAAATGTATTAACCCCTAAAGCTAAGTCTAACCCTAACACTAACACCCCCCTAAATTAAATATAATTTACATCTAACGAAATTAATTAACTCTTATTAAATAAATTATTCCTATTTAAAGCTAAATACTTACCTATAAAATAAACCCTAATATAGCTACAATATAAATTATAATTATATTTTAGCTATTTTAGGATTAATATTTATTTTACAGGCAACTTGGTATTTATTTTAACCAGGTACAATAGCTATTAAATAGTTAAGAACTATTTAATAGCTACCTAGTTAAAATAATAACAAAATTACCTGTAAAATAAATCCTAACCTAAGATATAATTAAACCTAACACTACCCTATCAATAAAATAATTAAATAAACTACCTACAATTACCTACAATTAACCTAACACTACACTATCAATAAATAAATTAAACACAATTGCTACAAATAAATACAATTAAATAAACTAGCTAAAGTACAAAAAATAAAAAAGAACTAAGTTACAGAAAATAAAAAAATATTTACAAACATAAGAAAAATATTACAACAATTTTAAACTAATTACACCTACTCTAAGCCCCCTAATAAAATAACAAAGCCCCCCAAAATAATAAATTCCCTACCCTATTCTAAAATTAAAAAGTTACAAGCTCTTTTACCTTACCAGCCCTGAACAGGGCCCTTTGCGGGGCATGCCCCAAGAAGTTCAGCTCTTTTGCCTGTAAAAGAAAACATACAATACCCCCCCCCCCAACATTACAACCCACCACCCACATACCCCTAATCTAACCCAAACCCCCCTTAAATAAACCTAACACTAAGCCCTGATGATCTTCCTACCTTGTCTTCACCATGCCAGGTTCACCGATCCGTCCTGGCTCCAAGATCTTCATCCAACCCAAGCGGGGGCTAGACATCCACTGAAGAAGTCCAGAGAGGGTCCAAAGTCTTCCTCCTATCCGGCAAGAAGAGGACATCCGGACCGGCAAACATCTTCTCCAAGCGGCATCTTCGATCTTCTTCCATCCGGTGCGGAGCGGGTCCATCTTGAAGCAGGCGACGCGGATCCATCCTCTTCTTCCGATGTCTCCCGACGAATGACGGTTCCTTTAAGGGACGTCATCCAAGATGGCGTCCCTCGAATTCCGATTGGCTGATAGGATTCTATCAGCCAATCGGAATTAAGGTAGGAATTTTCTGATTGGCTGATGGAATCAGCCAATCAGAATCAAGTTCAATCAGATTGGCTGATCCAATCAGCCAATCAGATTGAGCTCGCATTCTATTGGCTGTTCCGATCAGCCAATAGAATGCGAGCTCAATCTGATTGGCTGATTGGATCGGCCAATCGGATTGAACTAGATTCTGATTGGCTGATTCCATCAGCCAATCAGAAAATTCCTACCTTAATTCCGATTGGCTGATAGAATCCTATCAGCCAATCGGAATTCGAGGGACGCCATCTTGGATGACGTCCCTTAAAGGAACCGTCATTCGTCGGGAGACATCGGAAGAAGAGGATGGATCCGCGTCGCCTGCTTCAAGATGGACCCGCTCCGCACCGGATGGAAGAAGATCGAAGATGCCGCTTGGAGAAGATGTTTGCCGGTCCGGATGTCCTCTTCTTGCCGGATAGGAGGAAGACTTTGGACCCTCTTCTGGACTTCTTCAGTGGATGTCTAGCCCCGCTTGGGTTGGATGAAGATCTTGGAGCCAGGACGGATCGGTGAACCTGGCATGGTGAAGACAAGGTAGGAAGATCATCAGGGGCTTAGTGTTAGGTTTATTTAAGGGGGGTTTGGGTTAGATTAGGGGTATGTGGGTGGTGGGTTGTAATGTTGGGGGGGGGGTATTGTATGTTTTCTTTTACAGGCAAAAGAGCTGAACTTCTTGGGGCATGCCCCGCAAAGGGCCCTGTTCAGGGCTGGTAAGGTAAAAGAGCTTGTAACTTTTTAAATTTAGAATAGGGTAGGGAATTTATTATTTTGGGGGGCTTTGTTATTTTATTAGGGGGCTTAGAGTAGGTGTAATTAGTTTAAAATTGTTGTAATATTTTTCTTATGTTTGTAAATATTTTTTTATTTTCTGTAACTTAGTTCTTTTTTATTTTTTGTACTTTAGCTAGTTTATTTAATTGTATTTATTTGTAGCAATTGTGTTTATTTAATTTATTGATAGTGTAGTGTTAGGTTAATTGTAGGTAATTGTAGGTAGTTTATTTAATTATTTTATTGATAGGGTAGTGTTAGGTTTAATTATATCTTAGGTTAGGATTTATTTTACAGGTAATTTTGTTATTATTTTAACTAGGTAACTATTAAATAGTTCTTAACTATTTAATAGCTATTGTACCTAGTTAAAATAAATACCAAGTTGCCTGTAAAATAAATATTAATCCTAAAATAGCTATAATATAATTATAATTTATATTGTAGCTATATTAGGATTATTTTACAGGTAAGTATTTAGCTTTAAATAGGATTAATTTATTTAATAAGAGTTAATTTATTTCGTTAGATTAAAATTATATTTAAGTTAGGGGGGTGTTAGTGTTAGGGTTAGACTTAGCTTTAGGGGGTTAATACATTTATTAGAATAGCGGTGAGCTCCGATCGGAAGATTAGGGGTTAATAATTGAAGTTAGGTGTCGGCGATGTTAGGGAGGGCAGATTAGGGGTTAATACTATTTATGATAGGGTTAGTGAGGCGGAATAGGGGTTAATAACTTTATTATAGTAGCGGTGCGGTCCGCTCGGCAGATTAGGGGTTAATAAGTGTAGGCAGGTGTCGGCGACGTTGAGGGGGGCAGATTAGGGGATAATAAATATAATATAGGGGTCGGCGGTGTTAGGGGTAGCAGATTAGGGGTACATAGGGATAACGTAGGTGGCGGCGCTTTGCGGTTGGAAGATTAGGGGTTAATTATTTTAAGTAGCTGGCGGCGATGTTGTGGGGGGCAGATTAGGGGTTAATAAATGTAATATAGGGGTCGGCGGGGTTAGGGGCAGCAGATTAGGGGTACATAAGTATAACGTAGGTGGCGGTCGGAAGATTAGGGGTTAAAATTTTTAATCGAGTTGCGGCGATGTGGGGGGACCTCGGTTTAGGGGTACATAGGTAGTTTATGGGTGTTAGTGTACTTTAGGGTACAGTAGTTAAGAGCTTTATAAACCGGCGTTAGCCAGAAAGCTCTTAACTCCTGCTATTTTCAGGCGGCTGGAATCTTGTCGTTAGAGCTCTAACGCTCACTGCAGAAACGACTCTAAATACCGGCGTTAGAAAGATCCCATTGAAAAGATAGGATACGCAAATGGCGTAGGGGGATCTGCGGTATGGAAAAGTCGCGGCTGTAAAGTGAGCGTTAGACCCTTTAATCACTGACTCCAAATACCAGCGGGCGGCCAAAACCAGCGTTAGGAGCCTCTAACGCTGGTTTTGACGGCTACCGCCGAACTCTAAATCTAGGCCTATGAAAAGAGTTAGAAACATGTTTTAACCATCCTGCATTGTATATGGTAAATTAACTCCACCTATCTATTTCCTGCATTGATGACACCTGTGCAGGGAAACGGTTTAAAAATAAGGGGTGTATCCTACTATTCAGCCTGGAGTAACATAGTGATCAATTAATCTGGAATTAAAACTAGTCAAATGAATAAAACAAAATATATATCTAATTTAAATGTAGATATTCCTCCTTGTTGAATATTTACAATCTAGAATTATTTGTACATATATTAAAGGTATAATATTCGTAAATCGAGGATTATATTCAGCAAAAAGTTGATCACATAATACGATCGACCAATCAGATCAATTGGATATTATTAAAGCAGGAAATCCCTGTAATCAATGCTTCCGGTGTTTTCTGAATAAAATCTTCAATTTCTTCAACCCTGTGAGTATGTTCCTTTTAGTGCATGTTTGCTAAGCTATATTCCACTATTGCTGGCCTTTTTCTTCTGAGGTTTTTTGCTGTGACCTGAGGTGGGAAAAAGACGTTTGGCAAGCTCCTTGCGAAAGATTGTGCCGCCATCTAAAAAAAAGCAAATGATTCCAGTGTCTACCTTAAAGTCTAAGAAAAAAATCTTTAACATCTTGGTGGAGAAATACAGCCTGAGAGGGGTTACAGGTTTAGTCTTTCTCAAGCCTGCCAAAGGGGGTAGGGTAATCTGTTCTATGCCACTCCAAGATCCAGCTACAGACCAGGTGATGCTGATGTATGCTATAGAATTGAAGACAAAGGAGAGAGAGGTCAGAACCCATTGGGACAAGAACGTGAGTGTTTCCCTGGTTGGCAGGTGTTATCAAGAAGTGTTGCCCAGGAAGTCACTGAACGAGGTAAATGTTTTCCATGTAGACAAGTGCTTTCAAGAAGCATTGCCCAGCAAGTTGTGTTTCCCTGGTTGGCAAGCACTGTTGAAAAGCATTGTACAGGAAGTTGATAAAAGCTGTAGCCACAGCAATATTTTTTTTTTTGGTTCCTCTCAGAGAAGAACCATCCCGTAAAATGGACAAGTGCACATGTCTTCTCTAAAATAACCACCTGACTCGGTGAGTGTTTCTTACGGGAACTCAGCATCTTAATATAATATTGTACAGTTACTTTTTAAAATAGATAACTGACAAAGTCCATAACTGTACGGATTACATACCTATCTTCGCTCTTACAATATAAAATGCCTGGTTTAAATTAGTCTCCCAGGTCTTTTTGAAAATGGTGAGAAAAATAAGAGAATGTTTCAAAGTTAGAAAAACCTAAAGACCAGTATATTGTGTGACGTATTTTCTGACTTTAATAATTTTATTTCAAAATTGAATGTGCTACATGTAATGCTCATGGGATACTCTTCTATCAGGCCGAACTTGGCCAGTAGTCTTGTTATCCCGGCTTTGAGCCAGAAAGATAGGGAATATCCCAAGGCAGAGAAAATTAGCAAGATGAGGAAAGCAGCACTCACCACAGGCAGAGTAGTCTTCAGCGGCAATGGTAGAGAAGTCAAAGGTAAACCACTAGAATGGTCAGGCAGGCAGGGTTTGGCAATGGTAAGCAGTCCAAGGGCAAACCACTAGAATGATCAGGCAGGCAGGGTTTGGCAACAGTAAGCAGTCTAAGGGCAAACCACTAGAATGGTCAGGCAGCCAGGGTTTGGCAACAGAGAAGAAATGCAGAATAATCAGAGTTAATTGCCAGAGTAGTCAGGCAAGCAGAGTTCAGCAGCAGCAAATCAATCCAGCAATTTAGGGGTTAACAAGCTGAATTCAGCAGCAGTATATCAATCCAGCAATTCAGGGGTATAACAGGCAGAGTTGTCAGACAGGCAGGGTTCAAACACAATAAGGCAATTCAGTAGTAACGATCTATCACACCCAAGAGCACACAAACTAACACCTATACTTGGGCAGTGATAGATCGTTTGAATAAGCTTACATAGGCACAGGATTCGTACCTCAGACGTCCGGACCGGCAACAGTGAGCGAGGAGCATGCAGCAATGACGTCAGTGTCGCACGCACCCGGACCCGACACAGCCCCTGGAAACCAGCAGGGAAGGAGATGCTGCACCCCTAGCAACGGCTAGAGCGGCGCAGTGTGACACTACAAAGTCACATTGCTAGTATTGAAACAGAATCTGATGATTAATCTGTTGTACTTAGATTAAAAGAACAAATAGATTATATGTCTCATATTCATGAAGAATGTATACGGATAGGGATTAGCCATGGACACAGTAAAAGTAGTGTTAAACATCTGAAGAGAAGAGGAACAATTAAATGAGAGTGTTTGTTTGTTAGTGAAATGTTATAGAGGTGCTGAACATTGATCCCTGTAAGGCCAGTTTTGTGAGTGGCCCAGCAGTGAAACAGTTAATAAGTGAACCACACATTGCTGTCTGCATTGTTTAGTGTTTGCTAATTGATCTAATTAACTGTTTCACCGCTAGACCGCACACTAAACTGGCTTTAGAGAGAACTCTGGTGCTGAAGTAGTGGAAAGAGATAGTGAGATCTGTGTGGTAGATTTATGTGTTATGTTGCAGCATTGTTAGGTTTCCATTTTCGGAATAGATATTTTTTATATTTTTTTAACTAGTGGTTGTTTATTAGGAATAGAAAAGCTAGCTTTGTTAACAGTTGTTAACCTAATCTAATAGCCCTATTAAAATAAAAAAGCCCCACCAAAATAAAAAAAAACCTAGCCTAAACTAAACTAAACTAAACTAAACTACCAATAGTCCTTTAAAGGACCTTTTGTGGCGTATTGCCCCAAACTAATCAGCTCTTTTACCTGTAAAAAAATATAAACAACCCCCCCAACATTTAAAGCCACCACCCACACAACCAACCCCCCAAATAAAATACTATCTAAAAAAAACTAAGCTCCCCATTGCCCTAAAAAGGGCATTTGGATGTGCATTGCCCTTAAAAGGGCAGTTAGCTCTATTGCAGCCCAAAGTCCCTAACCTAATAATAAAACCCACCCAATACACCCTTAAAAAAACCTAACACTAACCCCCTGAAGATCGACTTACCAGGAGAAGTCTTCATCCAAGCCGTGCCGAAGTCCTCAACGAACCCGGGAGAAGTCTTCATCCAAGCCGGGAGAAGTGGTCCTCCAGACGGGCAGAACTCTTCATCCAGATGGCATCTTCTATCTTCATCCATCCGGCGCGGAGCGGGTCCATCTTCAAGACATCCGGCGCGGAGCATCCTCTTCCAACAAAGTCTTCTTACTAAATGAAGGTACCTTTAAGTGACGTCATCCAAGATGGCGTCCCTTAAATTCCGATTGGCTAATAGAATTCTATCAGCTAATCGGAATTAAAGTAGAAAAAATCCTATTGGCTGATCCAATCAGCCAATAGGATTGAGCTTGCATTCTATTGGCTGATTGGAATAGGATTTTTTCTACCTTAATTCCGATTGGCTGATAGAATTCTATTAGCCAATCGGAATCTAAGGGACACCATCTTGGATGCGGCAGATTAGGGGTTAATAATTATAATGTAGGTGTCGGCGATGTCGGGGGGCGGCATATTAGGGGTTAAAATTAATAAGTGTAAGATTAGGGGTGTTTACACTCAGGGTTTATATTAGGGTGTTAGGTGTAGACATAACTTTTATTTCCCCATAGGTATTAATGGGGCTGCGTTAGTGAGTTTTACGCTGCTTTTTTGCAGGTGTTAGACTTTTTTTCAGCCGGCTCTCCCCGTTGATTCCTATGGGGAAATCGTGCACGAGCACGTATGACCAGCTCACCGTTGACTTAAGCAGTGCTGGTATTGGAGTGTGGTAAGGAGCAAAATTTTGCTTAACGCTCACTTCTTGTGTTTTAACGACAGGTTTCTGAAAACTCGTAATACCAGCGCTGTAGGTAAGTGAGTGGTGAGAGAAAACTGCTTGTTAGCACCGCATAGCCTCTAACACAAAACTCGTAATCTAGGCCATAGTCTTTTCTGAACTTGTTTGGTTATTGTGGACATTTTTCTTTTATTTGGATGGATTGTAGCTATTTTTACAACTAATGTTTTTAACACAATTTTCTCCTAAAGTGATTAGATTAGACATAGTTATCACTTACTGAAACAGTCTGTGCTTTTGTTGTTTAAATTATATAGTTTATATTCCTTATCATAGACAGTTTGAAAGAATAATTAAAAGATGAAAGTAATTTTCGGCAAAGAATTAATAGTTAAATTAAAATTGTTAAGTACATAGTTTGACAGAAATTATGAGGTTAGTGAGGGCTATACTATAAATCAAGAAAGAGTTATTAAAAGATATAAATATATATATAAAATGCCTTACACTTTCCTAATGAGCCTATTGACTATGGGATAGTTAACAGTTAAGAAGACTAAAAGTAAAAGCTGAATTAGGACTTGAAGCTGTTATTTTGTCTCCTGAATCAAACTATATTAGGTTATATGATTAAAAAAAAGATATACTGAATTTTATGTTAAAAAGTGAAACTGATAAAAATGATGATATTATAGATCACATTTAAATAGTGACTATCAGTGGTACATTTTATTTTGAAGTGTCATGTCAGTGTTGCATTAAAATTTGCTATTCCATTACAAAACAAAAAGAGGGGAGTTTTGAGGAGGTTAATTTATGTCACCTGATAGGTAAGACAATGTTTGAATGTCAAAAACAATTAATGGTTGTTACATGGGTTAACCCCTTAGGGACTGGGCATTTATGACTAAGACTTCCCAAAAACATTTTTAGCATTTTTGCCATCACTACATTTAAACAGAAAACTATATATATTTTTTAGTAGACAGTCCAAAGTATTGATCAAGGTCCATTTTTGTAAATTTCATGCCCTCATTTCACTGCCAAATGCGATAAAAAAAAAAAATCATTAACTTTTTCACAAATTTTGGGTTTCTCACTGAAATTATTTATATATCGCTTGTGCAATCATGGCACCAATGGTTATAACATCTTCTCTGGGATTCTGTTTATTCAGAATTAGCAGACATATATATATATTTTCCATTACTTTTTGGTAATTAGAAGGCCACTAATTGCAGCTGTGCATCAAACTTCTATTATTCCCAGCAGTGAAGGGGTTAATAAGGTATCTTAAAAGGTTTATTTTAGCTTTAGTGTGTGTAGAGATTAGCCTCCTACCTGACTCTTCCCACCCCCCAATTCCTACCTGGTACCTCTCAAACAGCTCTCTTCCCTCCACAATGTACAGAGAAGTGAAGCAGTGCTAAATATAGCAATTAGGGTGTCTACTGTGGGATATATAGTTATTAATAGGACAGCTAGGTTTCTAATGCTATCAATATTGGATAAATACATGGGAAGAATAATTGTATGCAAGATATAAGAACCTTAAGAATACCTTGCAACAAGAAACAAATTATGTGAAATAAGAAAATGTGGTTTAATTAAGAATAATTCTATCACAATAATAAAAACAATATTGCAAATCCGGATGCTCAGCAGGTCTAAAAATATTATATTGGGACCAAGTGGTTAAAAATGAAAACATCGGGGGGCGGAGTGAAAAGCTGAACCGGCAGGATGCATTTTGGGGAAGCTACTGATCAACATTTGGAATATATGTGCTTTTTGAGGCTTCTAACAGTTATCTGCAACTTTACAGTGGATTAAACTACAAAGGACCATAAAGGAGAGTGAAGGTTGCTTTTCAGAGTGTATTCCAGCCTATGCTGTTTAGCCAAACCAAACATTTCTGTTTAACAGGCCGTGGAGATTTAAGCTGCCGCATATTCCACCCCCCCGGGAATCCGGGTTACGGAGTAGTCCTACTTGACTGCACATATTACATATAGATGGATACCGAATTAATCTGTGATATGCTAGAAGACCATTATGCTGTACTGATAATCTTGATAGGGCAATGTTTTGCAAGCTGTTCTAAGCCACATGGCTTTCAAGATGGCGTCTGGGAACCAGAGACCCTAAGCGATCGATTAGGATCTCATGATTGCTCTGTTACATACAAGAGTCCAAATAGAAATGCAGAATCTATAATGGCATTATATCCAGAAATAACTTCCCTCCCTGACACTGTAAGCGATGCCATGCATGTTGCTGTGAGCCTGGATGCAAAGGTACAGAGTGCTGTTCCCTTGTGCAGGGGGGGGAATGCTCAGATCCCTTCGCCTTGGGACATAATTGACGGGGAGCACACCTGCAGAGAACCAGTGATTTTCACCAAAATCACTACACCAGAAATCACCCCATGTCAAATAGGAGCACCTCATCAGGTTCTATATCACCAGCTTTTTACATCCAGGAACTCCATTTTCACGGAATATGGCGATCAGAAGAATAGTGTTGCAGTGGAGACAGAGACTGATCCTAAAAGTTTACTAGAGCTTGAAGGAGAAAGCAGGTATAATGTCACGCTGAGGGCCCTAACTAAGGATATATGCATTGGTCCCTTTGAGATAGACATATCCAACATCTACTGCTCTCTCTTCCCTGTTCAGTTGGGCTCTCAAGCCACCTTATTGGAAGTGGCAGTATATAGTTCAAGTTCAGCTCAGAGTAATTTCGATCTGGGAGGCTTGCCTCACGTATCACCCTTCTGGCTGGAACTCTTACACTAAGAGACGCTTTTACCATAGGATTGACTTTACCCACATCTATGAGGGTGTTATGGATCTTTCCCTCTACAGACTACGTCGATCTGTTACTATTTCCTCAGTGACATTGCAGCTTTAATGAGAGGTTAAGGTTTATGCATAGGACTACTATATGTATGAAGACTTTTAGTATGAACCTTCAGTAATAATCAGAAATAATATTTCCTCAGCGTCATTCCAGCTCTATTGAGGTAAAGGTTTGGGCATAAGACTACAATATACCTGAGCGACTTTTAGTATGACCTTTTCAGTAATAGGTGGAAATCTCCTTTACACTTCAACCATTGTTTTTACTGCATCTATGACTCAGATTTTTCAGTCCTTAGTAGTATATTATATATAGGTAAATCATATTTTTCTTAGATAAGTCCTTATAAGTGTATACAGCACCTCCATTTATTTTCTAAGCTTAGTTAATGCCGTTACATATTGTCAATATTCTACATTATTGTATGATATCCATTTGAGCTGTATTTCTATTCTGTAGCCACCATTACATATCAGCTAGATTAGTTTGGGGTTCCTACAGCTGGCTATTAACTGACATACATTATAGTTACTCCATAAACTACTCTACTTGCTCTGTCTCTGTTTCACTTTTGTTTGTAAGAAGCAGTAACCTATATTCTAGCCTCAGGGCTGCCCTGTAAGATCTACAGTGAATGTACAGCCCTAACCTCATAGAATTGCTAATTTTAGCTTAACAACCCTAGACTTTGGCGCATGTTATTTTTATTAGCAGGGATGTTTATTATTTTTTTAAAATTAAGCCTAATCGTTGAATAGTACTTTACTCCGTTGTACTTATATTCCCCTTAATGCTAGCATGATTTATTTTTCCATTATGTACTGTTCTCATGCTATCACGCTGGTCGGAGTAAAACACCCTTAGTCTTCTTCGAAAGACACCTCTCATCACTTGCTACAAAATCAACCACTTAATGTTAAGAGTCTTTAGCTCAAAGGGTTCTCCTATATTTTAATTTAAATAGTTTTTTATTATTGCCCATAAGACATCAACAATAATACTGTGACAGAGAGAAAAACTTATGTCAAATTACACAGGCCAAACATGTTAAGATTTTCAAATTTCACAAGATATATAAACATATAAAAGTTGGAAAAATGATTCATTGTAGGGGAGATCTCTCTCATTGTAAAGTCTCTTAAGTGTCCCAAAAGCATAGGTGTCGTCCCAAGTAGCTTTACATAAAGATCCATAACTTAACCATTGAGGACCCATGCCAGCACCAAGCTTTATCATTGTCCGTTTAGCTATTGATTGGGCAATTGGTTTTCGACACATTGCTCCTTAAGGTTTCTTATCTTTTCTCAGATAGTGATATATTCTAACAAGGGAGCATCTTTATTTGGGGGGTAACCAATGTTAAACGTTTTTGAAACATCAACTATTGTAACTTTAACCATAACCGTTAATTCTACTAATAACCTGGAACATAAATAATAAGAGTAATAAAAAGAAAAAAAAAGATAATAAAAATAAAAACAAAAAAATCAAGGAAAGTAGTGTTTCGTCACTGTACCTTTATCTCTTATGTTATCTAGAGATATCTTACTCATCTAGCCTCATTTTATAATATCCTACTTCAGAGCTGTCAATTATCTTTTTTATCACCTCTATCTTGGCCTTGTTTGCCCTTCCTTCAGCTTGCTGCATTCTCAACTGCTCTAGATCTCCTGTATGTATTACTCTCCATTTATCCAATTAATACCAGATCTTCTGAAATTGAGTTTCTGTATTCTGTATAAATGCAGCCTGACTCATACATCAGATATACCGAGTGGATTCTAGCCTAACACTTCTGACCACGATGGAGTAATCAACCTTTCCAATACTTAGCTATGGCTATTCTCGTTGTGGTGCATAAAATTCTAATGAAGGTGTTGATATGTTTGTTAAGTCTCGGTATGTTTTTCATGTAGCAGGGCCTGAGCAGAGGTGAGAGAGATTCTTTCATCTAATACCACCTACTCAGCAAAGAGGACAATTCGTCTCCATACACCCCTAACTTTTGGACACTCCACCCACATGTGGATATATGATCCCCCGTATCCCACAGCCTCTATAGCAAAAGTTAGAGCTCACAATTCCCATACGGGCCGTCTTAGTAGGGGTCAAGTACCATCTGTAGGATGTTTTTTAAGCACATTTTCTCTGAGATCAGCACTAATAAGTCCCTTACTAGCCTGGTGCAGAGTCTGTGTCCCATTTATCTATGGTCCAGTTCTTTATCTAAGTCTGTTTCCCACTGTAACATTAACCTAGTTTTGGTGTTTGGCTCTCGTTTCTCTGGATGGAGATGTAGAGTCTAGAGATCGCTCTTTTGGACCTAGTAGTTGAAGTGCATAGTTGTTCTAAACTCAGTTAGCCGATAACAAACTGTGTGCTGTGAGAGGTAAGTCCTTATGGCTGAGGTTTACCTGAAGGTATAGAAACCATGGAGTGGAAGAGGATCCAGTCTCTGCTGTAACTGGGTGAAAGTCATTATCTTACCCTGAAGTTGCATGTCAGCCACCCTGTACAACCCCTTGTTCTCCCATTTCTTAATATGATGCCTAAATTCCTTATGTATGATGTTCTTTAAGGGCCTAACACTGTGTGTGCGGAGAGTAATATCTCTGTGTGACTCAATTGTTTCCACTGGTGTCTAGAATATTGCGTGATCCTGTTTGAATTAACTTGCGTGGTCGCTATAGGTTTCATCTCGCCAGAGTATGTCATCTGGGTTCTCCTGCCCCGCCAGTTTTGCTTCTAAGATAGGCCAGAGCACTTCATTTTGCTTCCTACTTAGGATTGAGTCTTGGGCTAACCTTTCTGCTTTATAATAATCTAGTAAGTTTGGGGCCCCCACTCCTCCCAATTGCCTATGTCTGTTTAGAATTTGACGAGGGATTCCTCGGATGCTTGTTGTCTCTCAGGAAACTATGAATGTCTCTCTGTAAATTTACAATATCTGGGGTCACAATCTTAATTGGAAGCCCCTGAACAAAATAAAGAATTCTGGGTAGAATCGTCATCTTAACCGCGGATAATCTACCATACCATGAGAAACCCCATCTTACTCCCATTTTCTCAAATCTGATCTCTTGGTTTTAAAGCAGCGGGGGCGTAGTTTGCCTCATATAACTTAGACGGTGTGTTGTCAGTTTTATACCTAAGTAGTTAAGCCCGTTCGGTACCCATCTGAAATCAAAATTCGGCCTCAATTAGTTTTATAGTGTGTTTTGGTAATGATAGTGGGAGTGCCTCACACTTCTCTGCATTAATTTTGTAGCCTGATATCTGGGAGAATGAGTGTATTGCTTGGTAGACATGAGGGAGCGATACCAATGGCCTGGAGATAGTGAGCAACACTCGTCCGCAAATAGAGTGATTTTGTGATTAAAAGTACTACCTCTAGGCCAGTTATATCTGGGCAGTTGCGAATATAGGCCGCCAATGGCTCAATACAGATTGCGAATAATAAAGGTGAGAGTGGGAATCCCTGTCTATGTACCATTTATTGATGGGTATATTATCTGATTGGTGTCCAATTGCCCCTGATATGTGTGCTTGAGTGATGAGTATGTAATCCTTTAATAGCTTGTAGAAATCTACTCTTTAAAGCTAGTTCTGTCAGCAGTGTTATCATATACCTCAGTCAACCCTATCAAATGCCTTCTCCCGCATCCAACGAAAGGATCAGAGAAGCACTTTGTCGGGTCCCACAGAAAGTCTATAACAGATACCATTCTACGAATATTGTCTGGGGCTTCCCTATCCCTTAATAAATCCTACCTGATCGGGGGTGTATTATTCTGGGTAATATATGTTTCAATCTGTGGCCAAAATTTTCGTTACTACTTTAAGATCTTGGTTGATTAGGGAGATTGGACGGTAGCTAGAACAAAGCGTAGGGTCCCTTCCCTTGTTTTGGGATGACCACCTATCTTAGCTCGTAGCCAATTCTGGAGGTATCTCTCCTCCTTCCATTATGTGATTTGCAAACACCCAATAAGTGGGGGATTATGATGTCTTTGAACGCTTTATAATATTCTCCAGAGAATCCATCAGGCCCCCGGAGCCTTACCCGGCTTAAGGTCCTTAATGGCACTGATCACCTCTGCCTTTGTAATTTTGAATTCAGAATTGTATTATCTTCATCAGTGAGTGGTTGATAAATTTGCTTTTAGTAGGAAAGACCTAAACAGCTCTCTTGTTTCTAGCGTCCTGTTGCCACCTTCGTGCCATCATATAGATCTCTATAAAATGGGCAAAGGCGTTAACAATTTCTTGGGGATGGGAGGTTAAGTCTGCCAGACGTAGTCTGATAGTTGGTATGGAGAGGATTTGGTAGTTATCCCTGATCTTTTTAGCAAGATATCTATCGGGCTTATTAGCAAAAATAAAGTAGTTAGTTTTCAGTTTCTGTGCTGCCTAAATAGATTGGTCATTAAGAATATTATGCAATTCTTGCTTTTTATTGGTAAGTTTATGTAAGGCTATTTTTGAGTTAGGTCGCTTTATGAGTTTGTTCGAGTTTAGCAATCTCAGCATTTAATCTTCTAATATAGTCTCTTTTTGTTTTTTATACAATGCTTTCTCCTTAATTAGCATCCCCCTGATTACTGCCTTGTGTGCCGCCCAGGGTATAATAGGATTTACCGTCGTTTGTCTATATTAATCTGCCAATATTCTTTTTATATTTTGTAATACTTTGTCTTTTATATGTGGGATTTTAATACAGGTTGGGTCATAGGTCCACGTTTTCATCCTTCTCGGGTCAGTTAAGCACCAAAACAAGTTAAGTCCCTTCGAGTGGTCTGAAAATACAACAGGGCCAGGATATCCTACTGAGTGTAGTGTCGGCTGAATAATTTTTGAGTAGCTGTTGTGGGCTGCTGAGTAATAAGTGGTTTCTTCCCTCCCTCTATTCAACAATCTCCAAGTGTCCTGCAGCGTGTGTTGGTTTAGTGAATCTAAGATATTTTTTGCTGTTACTCCTTGTCTCTGTTTTTTTTTTGGAATGTAGAGTAAGAGTCTGTTTAGTCAGTGCCTGCAAGTCAATGTTAAAGTCTCCTGCCAATATAATTCTCCTTCTAGACCAACTCGTCAACAGATTAGAGATCATGTTAAAGAATTTATCCTGCTGTTCATTAGGGGCATACACATTGCACAAAAGCACCTCCTCCCCCCCCAGCTGCCCCAAAAACCAACAGGTATCTGCCCTCCTTATCCGATATTGTTTCCTTATGTATGAATGGGATCAAGGAATGAATTAGGATAGAGACTCCTCTTTTCTTTGCATCTAAAGCAGAATGGAATTGCATTGGATAATCTCTTGCCCAATATTTGGGGATAGTGGTTTTCAAAAAATGGGTTTCTTGAAGATAGATAATAGTGGCCCCTCAACTTTCTATAATTTGACATCGCTGTTCGCCTTTTTACATCGGTGTTTAAACCTCTCGCATTATGCGAGAGTAAGACTATTCTAGGTAATGACATAACAAGGAATTATCTGTAAGTGCGTGTTTATCTTAGCGCTATATGTATGGAGGTCATGTGGTTGAGTCATACCGCCCCAGGGAACTCTTGTACCTGTATATGTGAAATACTCCCACCTCTGCTCAGAGAACCTTCTCGACCCTTCAGGGTTCCAATCCCTTTGTAAGACAGCTTTAGTAGATGAGACTATAACCCTTGTACAGTGATTCGTACATCTATTTGAGAAAAAAATAAAACATAACATGAAGAACAGTAACTTATAAAAACAAACATTTCGATTGAACATATAGCCAACCAGGAGTTAGGTAAACCTTAAATGCTATCCTAACACAAATTGCTAACATTACATTACTCCTAAGAGAGTGAGGAAACTCATAGTAGATCCCCAGATCTTGTCTCCCGTCAACCTCTCAGGTTTCAGCCTATCGAGAGGGAGCAGGAAACAACTTGAAGTGAGTCCATCCAGTGGTTATCTGTTTAAGACAGTTTTCTTTCCTACATTCTATAAGACTTCAGGTTTTTAGTCTTCTTCTTGGTTACTTTTCTGCCATTTAGATCTCTGGGATTTTGCTACGGGGCTGGGGAAGACCAGATTGTGTGTGGTTGGGGTTCTTCTGACAGGTGCTCCGAGGTTCTAGGTTCAGAAATTTGCAAAGATCTGGTATTTCCTCACTGTTTTGATTGTAGATGTTTTACCATTTCGCAACACATGTAGTGCAAAGGGGAAGCCCCATCTGTAGGGTTATATTATTTTTCCCTTAGCAAGAGGGTGAGGGGTCTAAGTGCAAAGCGTCTCTGTAGTGTTTTAATACACAGGTCTTGGAAGAACTGGACTATATTGCCTTGGAATTTGAACGTGGGATTTTGTCTTGCAGCTGATAGAATTTTTTCCCTGTCAGGAAACCTCAGTAGCTTGATGATGACATCTCTTGGGGGTTGGTCCGGCTTAGGCTTAGCTCGAAGAGCTCTGTGTGCCCTTTCTATGAGATATTCAGAGTCCGCCGACTCCCCCAGAATGGCATGGAAAAGCTGTTGTAGATAGTTAGGCAGATCTTCAGCTCCCACTGTTTCGGGTATTCCTTTTAGTCTGATGTTTGACCGCCTACTCCTATTCTCCATATCCTCTATCTTTTCCTCGAGTTCCATTATGGTTTGGTTCTGAGAGGTCAGGGACTGTGACACCATTGCTACTTCTTCACCCAATTCCTCAGTAGTTGATTCCAGTGAGTCTACTCGGCCTCCTAGTTCCAGAATCTCAGCTTTGATGTCTGTTAGACTGTTAGTAACCATGGTCTGGAAGCAGTCCATTTTCCCCCACAACTTTTCAAAGTTGGAGGATATGTCCTGTTTAGACACCAGGGTTTGCAAATCTGCTTTAGTTGCAGGGGTGAAATCCGCAGAGTTCTCCTCATTTTCTGAATCCATTTCCTCTTCAGTTTCAGCTAAGATCTGTTCTTGTGATTTGGGCGTTTTCGTGGCTTTGAAAAATGTGTCCATAGACAAGGGTTTTCCCCCCTTGTCCCCCTTAGACCCTTTTCTGGCTGCCATAATGCGTGCTGTAGTAGATGGTTAACTCTTGCAATAATCTTAATTAATGAGTATCAAATCAACAAAGCAGTTCCAATATCTCAAATTTATCTTTTTAAAGGTCCCAAGGTCCTGCAGGACCCCTGCTCAGGAGCTAAGTGAGCCTTCCCCTGCCACCACACACTATCTTCTTATGCTCATCTGGGTTTCTCACTTCACTTTATTTATCTGCCCATTTGGAGATCTTATCAGGCTTCTGCCTTAGCATATGTATTAGTCATAATAAACAAATAGAGCCATTTACATTTTTGTTAGCAGTCAGAGATTTTATGGGCTCTTTACAAAGCAATCATGTCAGGCTGCAAAGGTGAACCTCCTCAAATCATCACTTCATGACTTGTATCAGTTGCCTACTTTTATCTGAGCATATAACAGCTATTCACCAATAATTATCACATAGCAAGTAGGTAATGAAAGGAATAGTGAGCTCTCCTCTCCCCAGGGTATGTGTCCACACTGGACAGAGACGGTTAGGGAGTCTGGATATGACCTGCTGACACGCTGTTCAGCAGGAAATGGAGGGGAGGGAGAGCAAACTGGTATTAATCAAATGTCTCAGTAGTTAAACTTATTTCTCACAGAGCAAACAGGGTTCAGCTTCTTGTGTCTATTTTTCTTTTGGTGAGAGTTCAGGACCGCACCTTTCCACATACAATGTCCCACTGTAATTCACAAAGAAATATAGTGGAAAGATGGCCGCGCTGTATTGCGCACTTATTCTACCCACGTGGCTTCAGGCAGCCTAAATATCAGGGGACCGCTCCCCAGCTTCTCCAGTAATACTACCCCACCTCTTACTTCTTTCCTCCTCTCAGACCTGGGTTAATGCTCTTACCCCTCTCCGGATTAAATCTGCTGCGTGATGCGTCTACGCCGTAAGGCCTCAGCTTTCACTTCAGGCGGCAAGTGCAGCATTCCCCTCCGTAACTGCCTCAGTAGCTTGTGTCCCGGTCCGAGGTAAAGGTACTTGTATTGCGATACCGGATCGGGTCCCCGACCCTCCGGATCGCTGTTGAGGGTGTCTGTTGCGGTCCGGTGTCAGCCTGCCTCACAGCTCCTGTTTAGCTGTCGCGCTCACAAGCGCTGAACTACGAAAACTTCTGGCTGTTTTCAAATTATCGTTCTCCTATATTTTAAAGGGACAGTCAAGTCCCAAAAAAACTTTCATGATTTAAATAGGGAATGCAATTTTAAACAACTTTCCAATTTACTTGTATCACCAATTTTGCTTTGTTCTCTTCATATTCATAGTTGAAAGCTAATTCTAGGAGATTCATATGCTAATTTCTTAGACCTAGAAGACTGCCTCTAATCTGAATGCATTTTGACCACTAGAGGGCATTAGTTCATGTGTTTCATATAGATAACATTGAGCTCATGCACGTGAAGTTACCCTGGAGGCAGCATTGATTGGCTAAAGTGCATGTCTGTCAAAAGAACTGAAATAAGGGGGCAGTTTGCAGAGGTTTAGATACAGAGGTAAAAAGTGTATTTCTATAACAGTGTTGGTTATGCAAAACTGGGGAATGGGTAATAAAGGGATGATCTTTCTTTTTAAACAACAAAAATTCTGGTGTTGACTGTCCCTTTAATCCTCTGAAATTTGGATTTACAGCTCAAGGTGAATAGCAGGAATGTAATCGTAATATACTGTAGTATGCAATTGTTTATCAGAGAGTTTCCACCCTATACCTGCTGTTCTACGGTATTAGATCCCTTAGCGTTACTATAATACCATGCCAACTAAATTCAGACTAGTAATGGTAGTTCTCCCTATCAACACATATGTCAATTCCACCTAGAGGTTACTGAATAATACCCTTTAGACCCAGTCATCGTTATGAGAATGGCTTCAGAGAATGCTCTCATTTTTAGGGAATGCCAATTCTGCGATATACACTGAACGCAGACGTAATATCCTTAGAAGAATTGACCCCAAGGTGTGCGATTTTACAATTAAACGAAATTCATTCTGATACAAATGGCCTTTTGTTATGGAGACACTTTTATAAAAGAGTTAAACAGTTGCGTTAAATACGTTCTCCAATCTTAATAAAGTGAGAACATCAATGAAAAAGATCTTTCACCAGGATCGTTTTTTCTGAACAGGCTGGGAAAGGTAGAGGCCGCTTTCCCGGCGTGCTTCATTCCCAAACAGGTCTCAATTTGCCTTTCAACAAATTCCACAACCAGAGACAATATCAGAATCCAGTCTCCTCAGGCTTCTTCCATCTAGAGGAAGATTCTGGAACCCAAGAATCAACGTTCGAGACAAAGATCCCGCACACCTCAAGGTAAATCTTCCTTTTCTTCCTTCTCAGGTTTCTTCCCAAAACATAATAGGAGGCAGTATTATCTCTTTTCACACACAATTGGAACATGATCACTTCAGATCAATGGGTTCTTCATACTGTTTCAGGTCTTTTTATAGATTTTATTTCTCCTCCATTTCAAAATTCTATTCCCCTTCCAATAAAGTTTTCAGTTTCAGACAGAAATATGGTTCAAAACGAAATTTCAAACCTTTTATTAAAACAAGCAATAGAACAAGTTTTAAATCCTCAAAATTGTTTTCTCAGCAATCTTTTTCTCGTAAAAAAGAAAAATGGCCTTTTTCGTCCAGTTATAAATCTAAGATCTCTAAACGCCTTTGTTGTTTATCAACATTTCAAAATGGAAGGTATTCATCTTCTCAGAGATTGCCTTTTAGACAACGATTATCTAGTCAGATTAGATCTGACAGATGCTTATCTGACAGTTCCTGTAGCTCAAGAACACAGGAAATTTCTAACTTTTGTTTGGGAAGAAAAGTATTGGAGTTTCACTTGCATGCCTTTCGGTCTATATTCTGCTCCTTGGATTTTTACCAAAATAATGAAACCTATAATTACTTGGCTTCGTCTTCGAGGTGTTCGACTCATCATCTATTTAGACGATATCTTGATTATGAATCAAAACTCTGTCATGTTAAAGTCTCAACTCCAACTTACTATTTTCATTTTAGAAAATTTAGGTTTCTTGATCAACAAAGAGAAATCTGTTCTTCTTCCAACCAAATCTCTAACCTTTTTAGGTTTCAAAATAGACACTTCGAAAGCTACATTAAGCTTCCCAGAGAAAAAATTGTGAATATCAAGAAAGAGATTTCAAAAACTCTTTCTTTATCATTGGTTCCCATCAGGACTATAGCCAGAATAGTTGGGTTACTTTCATCCTCTATTCAGGCTATTTTCCCTGCTCCTCTTCATTACAGAGAACTTCAACGTTTAAAATTTTTTCATCTTCAGAAAGGTCTTTCATATTCCCACCTAATCCCTCTTCTTCAGAAGCCAAAGAGGAACTCTCATGGTGGGCTATCCCATATAGAAGCTTGGAACGGGAAGAGCCATATTCGGAAAATCTCCAGATCTAATCATAGAATCCGATGCCAGTCGCTAGGGTTGGGGCGCTCGTTGTGGTCCTTCAATCACAGGAGGAAAAATGGTCTTCAGAAGAAAAGCGTTTTCACATCAATTGCTTAGAACTTTTGGCAGGCTCTTTTGCAGTCAAGAGTTTTGTCAAAAGTTCTTTTCCTGTGTCCATTTTACTCAGAATGGACAATATTTCTGCAGTTCGCTATTTGAATCGCCTCGGTGGTACAAAATCGAGAGATTTGTCAACTATTACGAAAGAATTCATTCATCTTTGCTTGGACAGAAATATTTCCGTCAAAGCGGAATACATTCCAGGTTTATCCAATGTAGCGGCGGATTGGGGATCTCGATATCCCCCTTAAAGACTTTGAAGTATTCCTGAGGGTATCTGTATAAGCAAATTGTCCGGTTAAAACTTTAGTGGGGCAAACCTCTTCCAAAGGATTAGTTGGGACTTTATTCTTTTTTTTGCTATATTTAAAGTGGCAGGTGGTAAGCCACTTAAACCAACTAACCAGTATATCATGCAGCAAATTCAAGATGAAACAACAGTAGTATTCTATTCCCTAAAGAAGGCAGATGAAAGAGATGTGGACAATAGAGAGATTGACCAGATTTTTTCACAGGACAGAAACAACTATGACTTGCCTATGTTATTTGATGACATGGAACGGTTGCTAACTAAAGAGAAAAAACTCAAATGGGATATATGGACTCTGGAGAAATACTTGGCTTTAAATATGATACCAAGAGGTCTCAGGGTCAACAAGTTCCCCACTTTTGAAACAGAGGATACAGAATTTATAGAACTGTGGAATACTGTGCTTAATGACTGTTCATTTAGACTGATGAAATTGTTAGTTACCTATAAGTCTAATATGTTATCATCTATACGGTCTGAGATTGTGGAGGTACAGCTACTTCTGAATACCTATTCCAACACAGTAGATTATCCCAATTTTGATAAGGTTTTACAACGTACCATATCAGAGGTGAAAAGTGAAATAGTTAACATCAAACACACTAAATTTATTAGAGATAAGGCAGACTATGACAGTAACAAAATATATATTTGGAATAAGAGCCACAGGTCCCAATTTAGGAGGTCCCAGAATTTTTCCAGAGGGGGAAGACGTAACAGGGGGAGAAGATCTAGAGGTAGAAGATCAGTCACATTTTCTGAGAGTGAGGCTGACTCAGGTGGGGATAGTACACAATCAGAGAATGAAGATAGTAATTTTCCACAAGAAATCGTTGATATTAACACTGAACTCAATAGAAGTGGGGGTCATATGTACCACCGGAGTAGGAGTGGTAATAGGGCAGGCTCTGGGAGAGGTAGAATAATCTACAACTCCTCACGATCTAGGGGCCAATCAAGTCAACAAAGAAGGTATCAGCCTACATCTGATTACCACTATACTCCAGCTCAATCCACCAATAATATGGTACACAATAGGGATGATGAGCTAGTACAACTGGAGCAGGTTTTTCAGATAGGCCATCACACCAGCGAAGGGGGAGGTACTACCATACAGGGACCCCAACAAGGAGGTATCCATCACGCCAGACGAGAGCCCCGTCCAAGTACATACCGTCATAAATTTATCTAACCACATTCTTACTAACCATGAGGAGAGGGTGCTGTCTCTTGGTCTGGGTTTTGTACCGACAGTTAATTTCAACTTGTTTAAAACAATGCTGGATTTAAACAGATTTATTCGTAATCTAACTCTACGTAAACACTTTTCAGGTACAAACACAGACCAAGAAGCAGCAAACACTGTGGGCACATTTCAAAGAGATATTTGCCAGGAACTTGATTTCCTCGAGACATGTGATCTCATTACTCTGAAGGAGTTGGGGAGAGAGGGATTGCCAAGATTGGAGGAGGCAAACCCAGACAGGGTCAAAAGATATAAAAACCCCTCTACCTTCTACCCCATCCAGAGTAGGGGCAACATAATCGAGACTTTCTATAAGAGGGTAGAATCAGATTTGAGATATCTATCCTTGTCTCAGACTAGTCCTATGAGAAACGTGTCATTTAATGAAAGAAAAGCCCTTAAATCTTTGGAAGAAAATACGGAAGTGGTGATAAAACAGGCGGACAAGGGGGGCTCAGTGGTCCTCCTTAATAGATCAGATTACATCAAAGAAGCCCTAAGACAGCTTGAAGATGTGGAAAACTATCAACATCTAAGTCAGGACCCTACCAATAGATTCCAGAGAGAGCTTATGCACCTATTGGATGGAGCAGTGGAGGATGGACTTTTAGATGAGAAAACCTTTAAATATCTTTTTGTGGAACATCCGGTCATCCCACTGTTCCATCACTTTCCAAAGGTGCATAAGTCATTAGAAAATGTTCAAGGTAGACCCATAGTGAATGGCATAGGATCTATGCTGGAACATCTCTCGGAGTGGCTAGATGGAGTTCTTCAGCCTCTGGTCAAGTCACTCCCCAGTTATGCCAGGGATTCTAAACATGTGTTGAATTTGGTTGAAAACGTACCTTGGGAACGAGATTTTGGATGGCTCTCTGTGGATGTCGTTTCTCTTTACTCCAATATACCCCATGAATGGGGCATAAAAGCAGTGACATATTTTCTGAAAGAGAAAACGACCCACAGCGACTCGTTCATTACCTTTTGTAGTGGATGTAACCCACTTCCTGTTCGACTCACAACTATTTTCGGTTTGAGGGGGAGTTCTACCTGCAGAGACGTGGGACCGCTATGGGAGCAAAGTTTGCTCCCACTTACGCCAACCTATTTATGGGTTGGTGGGAGCGGTGCCACGTCTATGCGGCTGGTAACCCCTTCAGACCGAAAATTAGATTGTACATCCGTTACATAGATGACCTTCTATTTATATGGAGGGGAAACATGGAGCAAGCATGTGAATTTGTGTAATATTTAGGACAAAACAGAGTAAACCTAAAATTCACATTTGAGTTCCACAAAGACCAGGTACATTATCTGGACCTTGAGTTGAGGGGCTGCTCTCTGGGCAAGGTTTCCTCACAAGTGTATAGGAAGCCTATCTCAGGGAATAGCCTATTACACGCAAGAAGCTGCCATCCGAAACACATGCCATATTCTGTAGCAAAGGGCCAATTTGTGCGTATTAAACGCAACTGTACTTTACCCCAAACCTATGCCACTCATGCAGATGATTTGGAAAAACGCCTGCAACAAAGAGGATACAGTAAAAAAATCATTAAAAGAGCCAGAAATGAAGTAAACAATATGCCTCGGGAAACCCCTTTTAAGGGATAAACCCATCCTCCAAAAAAAAGTACAGACAACAACATTAACTTTTGTGACAGATTACTCAGCCCAGTACACACAGATTTGTGGTATTATCCGCAACCACTTTAAACTACTAGTGGCTGATGACGCTCTCACAGAAACGGCTAAAAGAGGGTGTAGGTTTTCCTATAGAAGGAATAAATCTATAGGTAACCTAGTGTCCCCTTCTCAATTAAAAAGTTCTAGACCGGAGATGGGAGCTGCTTCCTCCTGGCTAACCCATAGAGGAACATACAGGTGCGGATACTTACAATGCAAGGCATGTGAGCACGTACAGGTTGGTACCTCATTCACTTCAGCAGTGACTGGGAAAACCTTCGATATTCCTCCTGTGTCAACTGCAGATCTACGTATTGCATCTATCTTCTGTGGTGCACATTGTGCAAATCTGCAATAATGTAGGTTTGACCACTAGGGACGTCCGCTCCAGGATACGCGAACATTTGTCCACGATTAGAATAGGTAAGAGTAGTACTACATTGGTAACTCACTATGTACAAAAGCACGACAAAGATTGTCACTCCCTCAAATGGATGATTATTGAAAAGGTACAACATCAAAAAGAGGGGAGGCAACCGCTTTGGACGTCCTGTCAAGGCAAGAGATGTATTGGATATTTAGGCTCCAAACTAAGAGACCCTTGGGGCCTAAACTCAGAATACGATTTCATTAATTATTGGAAGTGAGGGACTAATTCGGTCCCACATTTTACCCATGGGCCCCAAACTCACTCACAGCCTAGCAAATCATATAGTACTTTGTTTTCCCTCAGTAAACACATACTATTCTAGCCTGTAGGGACCAAGTAAATAGGTATTAGTTCTACCTGACTACATATATTTAACTAATTACATCAAGTTCTCAAACTATCCTCTAGTCATAGGCTCATTACAAACACTAAGACAAATCTAGTATATAGGGACCTTGGCAATGGATACCAGTCTCACTAATAAGTACAACTAATTAACCATATCTAGCTTTTCATGCTGGCTTCTTGTCATAGGCTCATTAATATATATATTGAAGTCAACTACTTTTACTTTAGGGATCTAGTCTATAGGTCCTAAGGCTTTTCAGAGGTTAATTTATGTGTACTTAATTGAAGTTATTTATTTTAGTTAGTCAACCTGTCCTCTAGTCATAGGCTCATTTACACTTTCTATTGGATTTGCTTGATGCTACTCCCCTCTAAATGATATATTATAGAACTGGGAAGGGTCACTATATACCCAAATGGTCTATACCATTTCTATCATTTTTACACTATCTAGGGTTATGAGTATTTGATCAGCGCCTCTAGTCATGGGCTCATTACAACTTTTTGTCACTTTTTCACCGTTATAGGTTGAATATGGTAATATATCCCGTACCTACTAATGTGTATATTGGAACAGAAGAACTATATAACAATATTTCCTCTCTTTAGACTAATTAATTCTAATTTGGCTATAACCTTGAATCATGCATTGCTACATGTACTCCTTATACACATTTATAGTTGGAGCCGGGTCCTGTGATAATATTATGTCATTTATCATATATTTAAGTTATTAAAGATCTCTCACCCCCACTTGGCCATTTAATGAAATTACCAAAGTATTTAAATATAGCTATGTTAACTATACATTGAGGTGCTTTAGATGTTTGGGGGCACTGTACCTTTAAATTTCAATTAGATGGCCAACCAATAGAATAGAGCACTGGGTATTTAAATCAGTGCATTCTTAGTAGTTTTATGGACTATGAGTACGGCTCTCCTAGCCGAAACGCGTTAGTCTGTTTTGTCTGGGGGTCCCCCCACATTGCTCTTGTTGTAACACTATTTTTAATGGAATACCAATAAAATAAGATTTTTATTTATTTTTGGTGCCTGGCATGCTTTTCTGCTTTTTTCCGATCTCGATATCTGACAGATTCCAGCGATTGGAAACTCCATCATCAAGTTTTTCATTCGCTTCAATCTCTCAGAGGTCCCTTTTCGATGGATCTGTTCGCTTCGAGACTGAATCACCAGATTTGCCCTTATTTCAGTTGGCGCCCAGATCCGGAAGCGTTGGCAATCGATGCATTTCTCCACCCCTGGCCTCTCCAGACAGCTTATGCTTTTCCCCCATTCTCCATGATTCAGAGAACCATATCAGTAGTCCGTCGGGATCTCCTCTCAATTCTCCTAATCACTCCCCTTTGGCCATCTCAACCCTGGTACCCATCTCTTCTAGAATTATCTGTCAACCATCCTGTTCTTCTTCCGGTTTTTCCTCTACTCTTGTCAGATCCAGAAGGTCATCCTCACGATCTTATCCTTCAAGGATCTCTTCGTCTCATAGCATGGTCAATTTCTGGCAATCTTCATCTCTCCAAGGTTTATCACAACAAGCTCAGGAACTCCTCGCAGACTCATTGGCCCCCGGGACCAAAAAATGCTATTTTTCCGCATGGACCAGATGGTCTGGCTGGTGCGTGGAAAGAAGTTTGGATCCCCTTTTAGTGGATATAATTTACATCATTAATTTCCTAACATCACTTTTTGATTCAGGATTAGCTTACAGAACCATCAACGTTTCTAGATCTGCCATTTAGGCTAAACATTCTTTTATAAATAATTTTCCTGTGGGACAACATCCTTTAATTTGTAAATTAATGAAAGCAATCAAACTTAAAAGACCTCCGACTCCTAAATATTCTTCTTTTTGGGATGTTGATCTTATTTTTTCTCTTTTTAAATCTTGGCCTTCTAATGAATTTTTATCATTGAAACAACTTACCACTAAATTGGCTACCCTTTTATGTTTAATTTCTTTTCGTAGAGTTTCTGATGTCAGAGCTTTAGATTTTAATTCTAAACGTTTTACCCCTGAAGGTGTTACTTTCTTCATATCTAAAAGAACTAAATCTTTTTCAACCTCAATATTCTATCCTTACTTACCTTCTGAACCTCTTCTCTGTGTGGTTGTATGAACGCAGAACTTCTTCTTTTCGTATTCCTGCTTCCAATCAACTTTTGTTATCCTTTATTCCTCCTCATTATCCTGTATCCTCTACTTCTATAGCCAGGTGGGTTAAATGGGTTATGAGTGAAGCAGGTATTGATGTTTCTTTTTCCGCTCACTCTGTTAGAGGATCAGCCGCTTCTAAAGCATTTTTGAAAGCTGCCACCCTTCAACAAATCTTGGATGCAGCTGACTGGTCTTCTGATTCTATTTTTAAACAATTTTATTTTTAAACCCATTGAACACGCCTCGCTTAATTTATTTTGTTAGTTGCTTTAAACTAGCAAAATATGAGTCTCTGGTCTTGTAATAAAATTCGGATTATCCTAAGTTATGAAGGTATAATCTAGATTTTATTAAAGACACAGAGACGATTATTTTCCCTCCTCTGTTTATATTATTATATATATATTTGTTCCCACCCTTATTTGTTTTATCATATTACTAACATGTCTTGTATATTTATTTCAGTTACCAATCAATAATAAAGATATTATCCTAAGTGGTTTTGCTCCATCTCACCTCTGTGGAGAGACGAAACTTCAAGCAAGTTTTCCTCATCTTATACAGTCTTCCAGAAGTTTTTCATTCTTTCCTGATAAGACGGAGTTTTCTTCACGGATGATTCTTCAATTCAAATTTCTTCTCTTCATGGTCGTCTGCTTTTTTCTCGTCTGGAGCTATTTCCTCATAATGGACTTTTTGTTTCCCTCTACAGTTGCAAAGAAAGAGGATGTCTTACTGTATATTGGACAGTTTATAGGATTCATTAGTAACCTGATTGGCTATGTGGTTTTAGTTTAATCAGTTCTCTAATTTCATTGGTCACTGATCTGTTATTTGTTTTACTGTCTCATTTTCAAAATTTTGACAGTATTTTATGTATACTTTAAAAAACTGCATTTAAGTAGTAAAGAGAGAGAATGCAAAATAATCGTCTCTGTGTCTTTAATAAAATCTAGATTATACCTTCATAACTTAGGATAATCCGAATTATAAATTCATTAAAATAAAAAAAGTATTTTCCAATAAAATATTTTATATCAGTATCCATTTATAAATGCCACTTTTTGTCTTCAAAGATGTATTATACAATTAAGATGTGTTTTTAATTTATTGTAATCAATTCTGCGTATGATCGTGGATAATCAGTTTTTTGTTAGGTATGCAAATTTTAGACAAGTACATAGAACACAAGCTGCTTGTTGTGTGTATGTAGTATTTGCCTAAGTATTGTATATCTAACAAAGACTGATCTAAATAACGCTGTGTGGTCAGAAGTTCAGGAGGAGTGGGACTGTCAATCACACAGAGACTCAAGAGTCATGAATAATTCAGGAGGAATCGGATCAGTGATTTGGTAGGCGGAGCTTCCTTAAATTAGAATTTGTGGCTAGATGAACTGATGAATCGGTTCATGAACCGGTTCAGTTAAACGAACCGTACGAAATGAACCGATTCATCTAGATAAACCAAACTTCTCATCTCTAGAAAAAGGTGATAATCTGTGGTGATAAACAGTGGTGTTCTCCAAATTATAAATACGTATAAATGTGTCCTTTGAATAGTGGATACTTTGATCCAAAGTCTGTGAAATAGTGATTGCTTCAAGTACCTTTTCACTGCTCTAAAAAGTGGTATGTTGATCCTCCAATTTCCTGTGTGTCAGCCTGTCAGCCTGAAAAGCTGCGTGATTACACAGACATCTGTTTCTTGATTTCTTAAACGGATCTCCGTTTGTGAGAAGGGTGTTCGTTATTGTTTCCGTTTCCTGCAGTTCGTCACTTGTTTTCTTGAGATAGAGCCGTTGCCGGTATCTGTCAAGTCAGCCTGTTGAGCTGAACTGAGAAATTCAAAAGTGAGCCAATCAGGGTATGCCTAGGAACCAAAGACTACAACAAACAGCTGCAGAAAATGGAGACAATAAGGAACACCCTTCTCACAAATGGAGATCCATTCAACAAATCAAGAAACAGATGTCTGTGTGATCACACAGTTTTTTAGACTGACAGGCTTACACATTATTTTTTTTCTGTAATGTAGGATGCCCAATAACCCTCCAACCTCCCTGATCCCCCCAAATAGCTCTCTAACCATTCCCTTTCTAACTAACGCCACCATCTTAGGTACTGGCAGCTGTCTGCCAGTACCAATAAACCCCAATTTTGCATATTTTATAATTTGATCTTATTTTTTCTGTATTTTAGCTGCCCCCCCTCATTACCCTACCCCTCCCAGATCAATATCCCGCCTCTACTATAGGAACCCCCCTCTCCCTCCTCCCTCCTTCCCCCTCCCTGCTGCTCTCAGGAGATATTTTCTGTAGTTTAGGGGTCCTGCCGCCCTCCTAACCCTCCTACGCCACCAACGATCTGCACCACTGGTGCCCAATGCAGAGACTCTGCCCATCTATTTCTGAACTGCCTCACTCGTGGGGCATGCAGAAATAGCGCGTTCTCGCTACTTTTAGCAAGATTGCGGCAGAGAGAAGACCAGTGTCGTACTGGCTACAGGGCTGGTCGTTAAGGGGTTAATTAATACACAAACAAAAAGGTTTCAAACCAGTCTAAGATTGCTCTAATTAATGTAGCCACAAGGGGGTTGCACATATGTATGTGATATAAGTAAAGCAAAGTGTGTTAGGATATTATAGACAAATATGTAATTTGTGCAATGTTTAATAAATATCTCTTGCATCCCATACAGTATTTTGAGTGAGATGAGATAGTAACACTAAAAGTAGAGTGGAGCGCAAACATTTGCGTGCGAGCGATAATGGGTTACTGCTGCCAATACGAGTTGAAAGTAAACACGATAACTTGAGCACAATCATGATTTATGCTAGAATGATTACAGTGTCCTCAGAGCTCTGGTTAACTTTTTCGCAAAACAAATGAGTTGCACAAAACACATCAAAAATACCTTACAAAGTAAAGGTACACTCATAATAAAACTATCTAATAAAAAAATATTTTAAAAAAAAATACTGTGCACAAAATTTATCAAGGGTTAAAATATATGAGGTCTCAGATGTTAGAAAAAGAAAAGACAAGCAAAGGACTTTAACATAGAGATACATACATATACATGTCTAAAGATTTGTTTGTATGTATATTTATATGTCTATATATGTGTACATTTTTTATGTATTTCTATGTGTATATATGTATTTACAGACATATACAGTTCTAGATATATATTGTACCAAAATACCATCAGATATATGTAGACATATTTATTTATGAATAAATGGAACATATTCTGTTATGTGCAGAACATTGGAATGTGAAATATTTATATTTTCATGTCAGGTTAGCCCGTATGAGAATATGAGATCGGGTTTGCGCAAGAGTGTGGTGTTTCTTCCACTTTTTTTCTCCATTGACTTCTATGAGAGAATATTTGAATGGGCATCCAATTTTGTAAGTTTGGCTTATTGCGCTTATTGGGTTAGCACGCAAGCGAAAACCGTTTACTTTCAATATGAGCAAAACCTGATGAGCGCATAAAGCTTACTTCTAGTGCAGTTAACATTCGAGCGGGAGTGTTAAAGGAACATTAAAAACTAAAGACTAGATTATAAGTGAAGCGTTACTTTAACGTGCCCCCGTAAAAGGGAAAATTTGCCCATTTACAGGTGCACGTTAAATAACCAGCCAATACAAGTGGCTGGTTAATGCTTCAGCGAGCTTGCTGTAGAACTTAGTGCTAAGTGCAATTAACCAGAGGTCAGAACCAAAATAAAGTATACAGTTCCTTTATTAAAAAAAATATGTGTATCTAAAAAAGAAGGGTTAAAGTGAGGATATGTGGGGTGTTAGAAAAAAAAACCTTACTAAAAAAAAGTGCCTTTACATTAGAGTCTAAGGGGACTGTGTTTTTACATGAAATATATATGTATATGCTTATATACATATATAGTTATGTGTTAATATGTGTATATACACATATAAACACATAAATATATATGTATATATTAATAAACATATACATTTTACATTTGCTGTCCAATGCTGCGTGACTTACCTCCTGCCCTGAGCTAGGTTCTCTGCCGTGTCTTGGCATCAGAATGAGGCTCCCATTGGAGCCTATGGAAGTGCGTTCTCATGAGTGCAATGCGCTTAACTTGTAATACGATCACACAGTTGCATACGCTGCTATTACTGAGTGGAGTGCAAATATAACAGTCACAAAAGTGCAATTTTGCGCTCCACTTGTAATCTAGCCCTAAATAAATGCTAGAAAAAATCATATATTCAGAGGATTAATCTGAGAATAACATGTAGATGTATTTTGGAAAGCTTCATTAGCTGTTTAAATATAGAAAAATAAGTGTAAAGGTTTAGTGTCTATAAAACAACGGGAGCTGCCATGTTGTAACTTAGGTTACCTTCTCTGCTGTGGCCAATCAGGAACAGGTATGAATAGGTCATTAGAGTGAGCAGCCAATGGCTGTGTGGAATATAACAGTGTTTGGCACTTCTATTTCTAACAGGAATTTAAAAGCATATTGCAAAGTTTATTTTTATTTTTACAGTTTATCATTTTATATTACCATCTTAAAATCTTTAATGCCGCTTTAATTAGCATTCCACTTGTAATCTGGCCCTAAAAGTATTATGTTACACATAATTACATTACATTACACTGTTATTTATTTTAGAGGAATGAAAAGATCAAAACATTTAAATTGAGAAGGAGCATTTGATATTGTTAGTAAAATTGGTCAAGCTATCTTTAAAATAAGGAAGGTAAAAGGCAAACATACTACTGAAAAAAATGTACGCATTGATCAATGTAAACTTGTAAGTGTAAAGGAAAAACTGGTTGGAACAAGTTGATAATAACATAATTACCCCAACCCTACATGCCCAAAGCCTTGGGGTCACACTTGACTCAGATCATTATTTCACTCCTCACATCCAGTATTTGTCCAGTTTCTGAACATACAATTTTAAACAACTTTCCAGTTTACTTCTATTATCAAATTTGCTTTATTATCTTGGTATCATTTGTTGAAGGAGCAGCAATGCACTGCTGGTTTCTAACTGAACACAAAGGGGGAGCCAATTACAATCTGTATATATATGCAGCTACCAATCAGCAGCTACCAATCAGCAGATAGAACCTAGATTATTTGCTGCTCCTGAGCTTACCTAGATAAACCTTTCAGTAAAGCATAACAAGAGAAGACTCAAATTAAATAATATAAGTAAATTGGAAAGTTGTTTAAAATTGTATGTTCTATCTAATTCATGAATCTCTAATTATGACTTTACGTTCCCTTTAAAAATATCTTCACAATTTGCCACTTCCCCACTTTAGACAAAACTAAGATTTTAATTCACTCTATCATAATTTCCCATCTTGACTATTGTAACTCTGTCCTCTCTGGTCTCCCTAGCTGCCATCTTTTTCCTTTGCAATCCATTATGAATGCCTCAGCCAGGCTAATATTCCTTACACGTCACATCTCATCTTCTGCAACTCTCTGCCAGTCCCTTCACTAGTTTCGTCTAGCCTCCAGAATAAAACACAAAATCCTGACTCTGAAATTCAAGGTCACCAATAAAACTGCCACCACACTATAGTTCAGACCTCGTATTCAGATACTCTCCCTCCCATCTCCTTCGTTCTTCTCATGGCCTTCTTCTCTCTTTCTCTCTTGTTAACTCCTCACAATCCCATCTACAGGACTTCTCCAGAATGGCCCCTATTTTGTGGAACTCTCTGCCTTACTCCACAAGACTCTCCTCTAGTTTTCATAATTTTAAGCGTTCCTTAAAGACTCTACTGTTCAGAGATGCATACA